>NW_017535086.1:429455-579499 GCF_001853355.1 Bactrocera latifrons
CTGGAGAAAGCAGAACTAACGGCGCGGGTGTTGAGGCCAATGATATCAATATCATCGGCATACGCCAGCAGCTGTACACTCTTATAGAAGATGGTGGTACAAATGGCTATATGGTAGATTAATCCAAACTTCCCATTAAAGCTCTCCCAGTTTTTGCCGAGTCATAAAAAATGTGAGTCAAAAATATGTGTGGTCTAGCATTGTTCTGATGGAAGACGAAGCCATTGCTGTTGATTAGTTCTGGTTAGATTTTTTGTTTGCTTACTTCAATCTTTCAATTGCTAACAGTCATGAGCAGAGCAGCTCATAGTGGATGGTTCCTTTCCAATCCCACCAAATACTCAGCATAACCTTTCGAGATCTCAAAACCTGGCTTTGCGACTCTATTCCTCAGCCGTGTCATGGCTGCTTATGTGACGGTCCTGGTCAATCTTTTCCATATTTACAGCGAAAACGGAAGCGAACGCGAACCAATGTTGTGCTGCACGAACTGATACCGCATCGTCTCCGTAAACTTCACAAATTTCATTGGTGGCTTGCGTGGCATTCTTTCCCTTTTTTATACAAAAATTTCAAAATACATATTGCGCATTTTCTTCATTATTTTCACACATTTTCGAACAGCAGTAACTTTTTGCCAACTTTCCCGAATTTAATTTTTGTTTGGTTAAATGAAGCTTAAAATCTTACCTTTCCAACATTATGTGGTATGACACAAACGAGATTGGTACCACTGGAGATATACAACTGCAACGACATCTATTGTCAAAATATGAAAATACTTTTTAGACTACTGAATATATACAAATAAAAAAAAAAAAAAAGATAACTCCACCATAGAAAGCTCACGGATACAGTGATTAATTTCAGCTTCTTAATTACAAGAAGATAAAGATTTGTTTTATGTTTTCGGCTTATAAGATAACAAAGTCAGATTGTTATCAAAACAAAACATAGAAGTTCCAATAGCACAGCCCCTCTTGTTGCGAAACACATTCGTGATTCCCCCTTTTGTTAGCAGGCAATGTCTCAACGATAGATCGTTTACTTGTATATGGTTGTTGTAGTATATATTTTGCAAGTTTTATGGAAGTAAACCGTTTGTCATTGTAACATTTCTCTTACTTCCATAAACCGGTTTGGTACGCTCTTTGATGAAGTACTCAGCGCTTATTGTGACGTCAGCCCCTTTATCCAAATACGGCATTGTATTCACCATATAATTCGTTTCATTATCACACATCGTGACAATTTTAAGTCTGTATTTTGCGGGCTTATTGGGAATATACTTGTACATCCGCGCGAGTTGCTGCGAAAAGTCAGTAGTTTCTCATCTATTGTTAAATATACTAGTAAGGGATTGTAGGTATTTTTGCAGTTCTTAATGAACATATCCCAAAACTGTCTTATATGGGTATATCAATCATCAAAATATCATCAAATCGTAAAGATACTAATAAATTTTAGAATCTCGCTAAAGATATTGATCGTGTTCCAGAGTAGAAAGTATCGAATAATTCCTCAGTCGCAGGCTTGTGGTGTTACATTGCTTTGATTGTCGTTGTTAATTCAACATTTTTTCATACGAAAATAGAGTGTATCATATCAGTAGTGATAAACATTTCGAAGCAGTCAAATTGATGGCCCTGTAGCAGTATGTACAATACTTTGGCCGTATCGATGACTTTTTGGCTTCATTGTCGACCATTAGTGGCGATTCTTCCCATTCAAAGAAGTTTTGGATGTATAAATAATTTTGCTCTTATTTAGCTTTTCTTGAAAAATATGAAGATGTTTCTTCATATGATGAAGACGAATATTCTATATTATTATTATTCTCAGGTACGTAAGGCACATTGTTTTCTTCAGCGCTAGAAACACAGGTTGAGCAAGAGCTCGCTCTCGACTGGTGATACTCGAAGACAGAGCTGAAGAGAAAAAATTACCAAAAATATGTGACTCAAAACGATATGGTGTTAGTCGAATCGATTCACAAAGCACGTCCATGGTTAAAAACGTGCCTCCACTCGTTCATAGGCACTCGAGATTTCTTAGCCTGGGTCTCCCGTTTGCTTTCACCATATCATCGGTAAACATTACCTCTTTTTAGAGCTTCATCGCCAAAAGCTGAATTAAGCTCATATATGCACTGATAACTGAGTTAATCTACGTCGGAAGTTCTAGAAATAAATCTGGCAGAAATGTTGCGAAAGCCACATTAAATATGCTAGATCCTAAAATCTTATTTAAATACGCCTTCTGTTTCCCTTAAAACTGCTGCATCTGATAATCTTATTGCAAAACTAGGCCTTTGTAAAGATGGAAATACAACTGAAAAATTATTGTTTGAGCGATCTACCACTGATCCGTTTTAGATGTTGACAATTGTAACAAATCTTGTGGTTCGTAAGATTGTAAGCGAATCAAATATATAGTCAACTTCTGTGATAACGAAAAGTAAATAGCTGCCATAAAAAATGTATAGAAAAGACACCATGTATGAGTCTAATGCTCTACTTATGAACACAATCGTATTACAGGTACTTTCATTGGATAGCAGAATGTTATTTATCAAATAAAAGTTTTGTGAAAACACTTTGAAACTTACAAATAATTGGTTATATTCTTGTAAAGCACTGAGGAAATCGAAGTTTAACAAATCTTAGATTCATGCCTTGGAAAAACAGCCATAACTAAAACACTGTCAAAGTTTCAAGATATTTCAACTCCACTGTCTCAGGTCGTTCAAAGTTATCTCTACTATCGCAAAAGTCATAAAACTGTGTTAGGTTACCTTAAAATGAAACTGAAATATCAAAGAAAATATTCCTTCAAAGAGGTTTTTTGTTTTTAAATTACGTATATGGGTAAAAGGTTATAAGAAGGCGTTTTCAATTCTTATTCGTCAATAATGGTCCTTTAAAGTTCTTCTTACTCTTGTAAATGCGGAGCCATGTTTTACGTACATGTATGGAGGCTGCTGCATTGATATTAGTAGCTGCGAGCTATCAGAAAGAAGATTAGTAGTAATTCGAAACGAAATAACGAAGAAGTATAGAAACGGAAAACAAGTATAAACTGAAAATTTTGTTTTCACAATTCAAAATAATGAAAATAAACACAATAAAAAAAAAAAAAGTTAAATATCGTTTGTTTACCGGGTCCGGCACTCGAAGTGTATCACCTTCAGATCGTTCACGCAGCTGTCGCACTGGAATTAGCTCTTTATAAATTTGCTGAATCACAGCTCGAAGTATTGTTCATAAGTGTACAAAAGAGTTTTGCCAAAAGTGAACGCAAAAAAGTGATCAGCAAAGGAATTCAAACGTAATAGTGTGATTGCTTTATAATATTTTGTCAAAAAAGTATTGCGGTATTTTCGCTAGTTGGCGCTGAGTGCGCGTAGTTCTAGTTTTATTCGTCGCATCGGGTCATGCTATACCTTTTTGGAAAGCTCATTTAACGCGCTAACAMGTGTTTGATTGATTGTCGTTTCCTTTAAGTCGTTCGTGAGTTATAGCGTCGCAAACATGGAGCAAAATAAAGACAAAATACGACATATTTTACAGTACTACTACGATAAAGGCAAAAATGCATCTCAAGCCGGCAATAAAATTTGTGCAGTTTATGGGCCCGATACAGTTTCCATTTCCACCACACAACGATGGTTTCAACGTTTTCGTTCTGGTGTAGAGGTGGTCGAAGATGCGCCACGCTCTGGAAGGCCTGTCGTCGAAAATTGCGATAAAAATGAATTGGTCTAAAGAGAACGGCATAGTAACAGCCGTAGTATCGGTCAAGATTGGGGGCATGAGTCATCAAAAAAAATTTTATGAACAATTGAAAAATCAATAAAAATACCACAAGATTTATTATTTAGCTGGAAAATCACAGCCAGCAATTGTTCGTGAGCTCAAACACCTTATTGTGAATAAAATTTTCATTTATCGTACCATCACTCGTTAAAATGATATTGGTAGCATTCAAAACTCCATGGCGTTTGTCAAATTCTGAACATTGTGTTTTATGACGAAAAATTTTTTCCAATTGAACAATTCCTAAACTCTTAAAAACTACATATTTCCTTTTCCTTCATACAGGATTCTAAATCATCGGTTGGCCACCAGGAGGCAGCACCTGCCACAAATAATGATTTCATCGAGCCTGGCGTCAAAGTAAATGCAACATATTATCGGAAAAGTATTCTGGAGGCTGCTTTGAAGCTGTGGGCAAACAAACATTTCAGTCTCAAACCATGGACGCTTGAACAAGACTCAGCACCGTCTCACAAAGCGCGAGTGAACCAAGAATCCGTGAAAAAGAACATTTCGAACTTCATTACGACCACACAATGACTCTCGAATTCAGCAGATGCGAATCCAATGGATTATTCTCTCTACAGCAATCTCGATCGAAATACCGGCAATTCACATTCGGGCAGCTTGCGATTCGTTTTTGACCGCCTCAATGCCATAGCTAAGGCAAAAGGTGGTCATATCGAGGAAAAGTGAGTTTTTTTACTTTAAAATAAATAAAAATAATTTTCCAAACCGCATTTATGGCTTTTTTAATTGGTTACACTTCGAGTGCTTGAGTGAGTACATATGAGTTTTAATAGCTGTTTTTTTTTCATATGACAGCAGCTTTTTTCCTATTTTTATACGTGAGAGAACAGAAACAAAGCTCTTCTTTGAACCAAGAATTCGTAAACAAGCATCGAAGTTTTAGCGAACGAAAGTAACACTGCTTATACAAACCTATATAGTATAACTTTAGCGGCTGTTACAAACTAAGTTTATCAACATTATTGACAAAATACTGATTGGAATCTTTTCCTTAATGCCATGGCGCTAAAAAATCTTTATTTTTCCTTGATGAAACCTAAAAAAATATTTCAAGAAGATATTGTCCGCACAATGATCCATGTTAAAAAAATAATTAATTATGAAAAAGAAAAAACTCAATTTTTGATCAGATCAAAAACAATTTAGACATTGTATAAAGAGCTATGTATAGAAAGAAGCCAAGCTTCCTAGTAATCAATTAAGCACTTTCGAAAAATGTAGTTTTGAAAAAAAAAAAAATTTAAGAAAAAAGCGTTTGAAGATAAATTAATTGCTTGCTTAGAGTTTGAGTAGAGTTCGTCTAACTTTACAGGAATGTACATACATACGTGTACTGAATATTTCTTAAGGAAAAATGTAAATGAAATGGAAATTACTGTTAAGACATTTATTATTTAAAAGGGAGAATAATACAATATTAGATTTTAGTGCACTCTTTCAATTAAAGTACATTTATCTGTTAACAAAATCTTGTTATTCACATACTCTGTATTATAAACCCAGATGGCTTAAAAAATAACGTTGGTTAGTTCCGTAGAATGGTAATCAAAGGCCTGAATTTGTATATTACAATTTCTAAAATCCTTTTGACCGAATTTTGTTAAATTTAAATACAAGCCATACGTGTGTATGTGAGTTCGATATACGACTAAATTTGCCACTGATATGACAACAGTCAAACAAAACGCCAATCTGTCATGTCCTGATAGACAAGTTTTGATAAACTCAATTTTAATTGCTGTAGTTCAAATGGATTAATAACCAAAAAATATGTACCCATACATACACAGATATATTGGAAAAGATTGCCATAAAAAATAGAGATCGTAAAATATAACCAGTTCACACACACACCCAGAAATCAAACAAATTGATATGCAATCTACATGCTGCGCGATATTTCAATGAATTTTGTGAAAAATAAATTTCACTACCAACACCACAATACGTAATTGCAAGGCTGCATTCAATCACCGGTGTTGACGGTGCGATTAAGTTATTGCTGTCGATAGAAAAAATATTCTTTTTGATGAAATTCGGGAACTTTCATTATTTCATAAAAATTGCGCTTTGCACGTCTGCTATCGCACGGCGTGGACCAAAAATGCTTAAAATAATGTGTCGCATGTGTATTTTTGAAAGGGTTTGTGCATACACGTGGCATAAAAAATTAACGCTTTAAATGGCAATGCGAAAAAACAGCTGGTGTACGGCAAGTTACGCATCGTGAACATTAAAAGATTTGTGAGCGCGTAGCAAAAAAGCCGATTCCTCGAAGCTATACGTGCACGGCACAACAACAATAACAGCAATGAGCAGGAAAAGTAATAAAATTAACAAGCCAGCAATTGCCATATTTTAAGTGCGAACAATTCAAGCAGAGCAACCACAATGACAGGTGACACCATAGCGAAATGTATGTAACGCAAAAAGAGCAGTGAAATTTATATTAAAATAAGTACGAAGTTTTAAACCCCGTTACGTTTCAAGCTGAGGTCTTTGCGACTTCGAAAGCCGCGGAGCTGCCGTTTAATGCAAGTGCAGGTAATTCCAGAGTCAACATGCACGTAGACAGCCAAGCAGCCATCAAGGCAGTAACGTCGTATCGTATATCTGTCAGAACTGTCTTGAGAAGCAATAGAAAGTGTAGACAAGTCACAAAGGCATCGCGAGCAATGAAATAGTGGACGAGATTGCTGATAATGGTCTACGGACAACATCCAAAAACGTGATCAACATTGGGAAACCGATATATTGTCTATACGACCATCTCGACGCAAGCATGGTAAAGAAAATCAAAATCCGATGAAATGAGTTACCTAGGTGAAAAACTGCAAAAATCATGTACAGAACGGTAGATCAGAAGTACAGCAAATTTCTATTGGCACTCGATAGAAGAGACTGTAGGAAAATGATGGGAATATAAACACGCAAGCAGGATGAGGCTGCCAGATCGAGAAGACTGCAGGAAATATTATACCTAAAGCAAGCCCCCAGGGAAACAATGGAGCATCTCCTGTGTACTTATCCCACATTGGCAAGACTACGCTGGGCTCCCCACGGTATGATAGTGAGAAAGCAGAGTTTGCTGAAATTCACGTCAAGCGCCATCAACGCCTAAAGGATGACTACTCCTCTTGCACATAGTAACTGAACTCTAGCTTGTTTAAGCGTGGTTTATTGCTCTACCAGATTAACCTAACGTAACCTTACCTTACTTCTGAAGGGTTTTATAACTACTGTGCAGCCGAAGCAAGCCTTTTTTATTTTATTACAATTTTCCACGAAAAAAATGTAGAAAAGTGCGGCTTGTTCAAAGGAATTACAACAGCTCTGCATTGGCATTAAAAGTAGTTGCCTTTTGTGACGTACTATGTGGTATGTGAAGTGGCTCTTTTCTTTGCATTTGAGACCATATAAGAAAATGTGTTCAGAAACTTTGATTTATTGTAAAACTAATAGTCGAACTCGAATTAACTGTACATAAAAGCTTATAAATAAATATAGAGATTGCATATATATTTTTGATAAGGTTATCAAAACATAAGAACTCCATAAAGAACTTTTCGTGAATTTTTTCTTTCTGAATTTATTTGAAGTGCAAAATAAGAACTTTGGTTCCATGGATCGACTCTAAGAATTAACATGGTCGAATGCAGTCGTGGAGGACTTTGTAACACTATATTCAAAGTTAAAGAAACAGTGCTTGAATCTCTACATCTCATGAATTGGCTCAAAACAGATTTTTTATTATATTGAGTATAAAGTATATCCCTGCTATACTAGTACCAAAATTCCTGAATATTTTGGAAAAATTACGAACATGGGTCTCAAACGAGATGTTGACAAGGTAGCTGAGAACTCCACATTCAACAAACGCATTATAATTATTCATTAGACAAGACTTTATAAATATGACGTCGAAACTGTAAAACAATTAAACAAAAATGAGTCAAAATTGAAAAACCCAAAATTCGTTACAATCCTACGAAATGTTCATATGATTCAGGATGATATTACTACTTTGACTGCCTGTAATTTCTTTGAAATGTTGCACTATACAAAATTTTTGGATCTAAAAAACATCTTTTGAATCAATTATATCAAACTTGCTGCTTTACATCCTTAAAAACATCCTTTGTTATGATATTTTTGAGTGTTGATTTCAACTCAGACTACATTTGGATCAATGTATCTAATGAACTTGATCTGATTGAATAAAACCCACCGTCGAAAAATGATTGAACCTTATCATGTCTGAAAAAATTAACAACTGACCAGATATTCATTATGCACCAATCAGTCAAAAGAGGATCGCCACACATCATCACTTCGGCTATTTTAAAGCTGCGTTTGATAGCACGACGGAGCTGCCTTTATGCCACTATATCTGCATGGTACGGCTGAGTAAACTGACGTTGAACAATACAAAAAGATCTCTCAGGACGTTCGATACCAAAGGAGGTTTCGGAAAAGGCGACTCTTAAATTAAGAGAAAGCGTCTACGCTGTGTGAAAGCTGAAAACACTCCAGCTCTAAGAGTATCCGATGCAGTACAGAAAGAGCAGGTGAAGAAGGACTGGGCCACACTTGAAATTTCCAATTAGCGCCAAACTGCTAAAAGAAGAAACGATTGGCGCACTGTTGTCCTCGTCTATAACTGCGTAAGCGGTGTCTACGTCATTAAAGAAGAAGAAGAATATGGTTGAAATATGAATAGTTTTGTGGAAAATTGAAACAAACTTTATTGCACCACTACAGCATAGCTGTCATACAAACTGACCTGGCCATATCTAGTTCTTGTATGGAAAGCTCTTTTATTTGACAAGATTGCTTCACGAAATTTTAGTTTATTATTCAAGGATTAAAAACAATTCAAGTTCAAAATTTTCGCTGACAGTACTTAAACTCTTTCGATTTAAATATAATTATAGCGGAATTCAAACATTCACACGCATATACTATATGGATTCGCAATGTCATCGTCAAACGATAATTAATTGTTGTGTGAATTTCATTAGTTTCATTTGTTTTTCCTCAATTTATTTAAATTGCTTTTCACTCACATTGCCTTTCTTGCTGTTGTTGTTGCTGCGGCAGTAGTGCTTTTGAAGTGGGATTTTTCGTATTCAAAGCATTTATCGTATTGGCCTTCGAGCGATTTTATTGCCACCATTGAATATTTGTATTTTTTCGCGCTTTGCCTGCGAGTGGCATAGCGAAAAAATTGGAACGCGAAAAAATAGCGAAATTATTTCACAATCTTTCCCGCAGAAGCACGACGTTTACTCGTTTATGCGCGACGACTAAGAAAAAATGTTATCGGACATGAAATTGGAATTGTGAACGCAATTTGCTTGCACTTTGTTTTGGATATATAATTCATATAAATAAATACTCAAATCGGCATATGAGTGCTAAATGGCCTGAGAAGTCCTTGGTCTGACCGTCATAAAAAAAAAAAAACTGACACATACGAACGCCAAACCCTTTGAGGGTTTTACTATACTGACCTAGTACCATCATCCTGACTTGGAATTTGTCACCCCCAGACAATAATCCCAAAAATGTTCCGCAGTGTAATTTGAAGGATTTGGTAAACAAGTTGGAAATTTCACCAGAACTGATAAGTCCTCAAATCACCTCAGCGTAACGTAGGTCTCGTATTTGCTTCCAACAAAAGACTATTTATGAGTATCATTATAAATATCATAGTAAATGTATACGCGTACTTAGGGGGAGCCTGATTTAGAAGCTTCACAAAATCGATTTTTTTTAGTTATAACTCTTTAGAAATAATTTAAGAATATATTTTCAAAGTTTTAGATGAGAATTTGAAATATTTTCGAATGTAGAAGGAAAATAGTGACCGAGCGTCTGGCAGATATATGAGCGATTGGGCAAAAAGCGAAAAATTTGACGCGCGATTTCTCGGTTTTTAATTCTTACGATTTTTCTTATATGGTGGGCAGAAAGAAAAAAAAAACTGAACGTCGCATGGAATCGGGGCAAAGTTTACTATCTTTGGCATTAAATTGTCGTCTAGTTAAGCTAAAAAAAAAACTAAGAAAAGTCAAGTTTGAACATATTTTTAAACAATATTTTAAAACAACATAAAGTCTAATTTTTTTGGTCAAAACCCCCTTTTTTCAATTTTTAAAAAATTTCTAAAATTTTACACTTTTTTACGATTTTTTTTTAGTTTAACTAGAAGATAAATTATTGGAAACTAAGATTGTAATTGAGTTTTCTCTTTCCGATAGAAATTGCGACCTGCATCCTGCTCGCCGTTCTACAAATGAACATGCGAAATGCATCGGGCAATTGCTTCCCAAAGGAGTATCAAAAACTTCGTATCCAAAGAAAATTGTGAATAATGCTTAAATAGATAACTATAAACCCTAGACATTTTGCTTTAATCAGTGATTTCTTTCTTTCCCCAAAAAAAATCCTCAAAACAGACGATTTTTTGAAACCTCTAAACCAGCTTCCCCCCCCTAATGAAGCGCGTATTTTTGAGAGTTGTCTGGCTTAACAACTGTTTCAATTAATTGGATTAGTAATTTAAGCTTGCTAAACGTGTAAAATTTGTTTTCTTTTGTTGCGACGAGAATTATTCGAAGTAAAATAATAATTTTTCTGCCTTTTTCATGAAAGTAAAAAACTTTCATAAGGCTTATCTCTTAGTTGCAAGCACTTCCCGAACAATGCAACATTCAGCCAAGTAGCTTAAGTCACTGGTCAAGGAATAATTGAATAAATATGTTGTTAGTTATTATTGTGAAAACGAGTAGATATAAAAAAGAGGGCGCAAAATAAGCAAATATCCGCTTTATGCGAAACGAAAGAAAGCTTTATAAAGAAAAATCTCGCCATAAGAAGTTAGCACCGAATGAGTAAGTAGCTAAGCCTTTGCATAATTATTTTATTAGGATAATTATTAAGAGTGAATATCCTGGCGTTGGCATTCGGTTGGTAGGCCTAAAGCGTATCTACAGATCTATTGTATATACATATATGTGTACTTATGTTTGCAGAATAACACTGATATGCCTCAAATAAGCTTAATTCCCTGTGTATGAGAGATTTCTTGCTACTTATACTTGTTGATAGCGATAATTCCATTCGGCTGTTGGTGCGAACTTAATACCCATTGCATACAAGGGTCTTAGGGATAATACTTTCTTATGCCAGCCCAGTTAGCGGCAAAGCCTAGTGCATAAATTTCTTAAGCTTAAACAATTAGCAGGCTTAAGATACTCGAACAATGCGCGCCGACACCAAGCCGGATATACCAAGGATGAAGGGAAGACAGCAGAGAGTACCGAAGAAAAAAGGAAATTATCAAAATAAATATACAAGCGTCACAAAGCAAAAATGGTGTAGGCAAGATATGAAAATAACAGCGCTATTGTGGCCAAAGAACCAAAAGTGAAACAACAACGACAACATGCATTTGCACAGTTATTTCGTTGTCACTTCAATTCGTCGCACCATTGTAATCACTGTGCTGCTTCTTTTTATACTTTGCTGTTGTTGTGCGTGTTGTTGTTGTTATAGCTGTTGATATTGTAATGAGTATTTGCTTTTTGCGCTGGCCGGCTTGGATCGAGCTGTTTGCTTTCCTTTAATGAATTTAATCGCGCGCATAATAAACCAAACGGCTACAAATCCCTGCCGATGACCGTACAACACAAGCCAACAGCCACCAACAATAGTTATAGCAAATTTGCTCCCGGCAACAACAACAATGGCACTGTCGTTTTAAGAAATGGCGTTCAACGGGCGTGTATCTATTAGCTGTTGTGGCCACTTTAGCTGTTGTCCCTGCTGTTGTTGTTGTTATTGCTGCTGTTGTGTCCCGTCGCTGGTCAGCGATAAGCACGTGATTTATTATTGACAACAACAATATGTTGGCAATTTATTTTATGCAATTATTTTAATTTCCCTTTGTGTAGCGTTGCCAGCGTTTAACAGTTATCATTATAACACACTATTTTGCTTTTGTGTTTTTTGCGAATTTTTTTTTGTTGCAATCGCGCGCACTAAACGCTTGCGGTGGCGCTGTTGCGCTGCGTTTGTTCGAGGTTATCCTTGGGCGCATCGTTTGCTTTCGACTAATAAATTGGCATTGAGCTTTTGGCCGCAAGCGTTGAAGCTCAGGATATGTCGTCGATTGCCCGGCACAAAGCAATGATTTCCGTTGCAAGTGTTTTGAAAACTATTCGCAAATCGAGTTAAGATTTCAAAGGATTAGCTGAAATGTCTTTGCATTCCTCACTGTGTTTCAGCGTTTATAAACGTTTCACCAAATTAACGTTCTTAGCCGGAAGTGGCGCAGAAAAGCGAGCGAAGTGAAGAAAGACTTGCCTGTGGCAAGCAATTTTTGATTCCTTGAAAGCAATGAAAATTTTTCTAGAAAATTGGCTGGACAAAAGAGGGGAGATAACGAATTATGTATAAAATATATGAAAATGGAATCAAACAAAGGATGCGGTAAGAAAAGATGAAGAATAATCTAACTTGTATGGTAAAAGAGAAAAATGAAACAAAGTTGAAACCGGAAATCGTCAAGTTTGTAGCTCTGTTTTTTTTAATAAGACAACTTTTGCAAATTAGATAGAAATATAAACTTTAATTACACTAGTTAACAGGCATTTTTCAACTGTGCTGTTAGGGGTAATTTTTTTTTTTTTTGAAGGTACCGCTTTTGTTTTAACATTAGTTACTTTCATATTGCCGTAGCTGCGATAAGTTGGCGACCCATTTGAAGGTTCACTAGATTCATTACGTTAAAAAAAAAAAAAAAAGAGAAACTTCAAATTTAATGGGAAATGTTTATCATTATTAGAAAGGTTATTCGTTGGCATTTATTTTTTGAAGATTATCTCTTTCTGATTTCTGATCTTCTGATTTGTTGCAATGTAATTTACTGGCATCAGGAACCATCCTCGTTTTTCAATACCCAAGGTAAAATGATCTGAATGAAGGAAATGGCTAGTGACTTGCGGATTTTGTTGTGGCTCTGTTCTTTGGCAATAATCGCGGTGAGGAGTGAAGTAGCACATTCTGTCGAATGTCCCACCGAAAATCTTAAGGTTATTGACAAGCAGAATTTTATTGCTATCGGCTGCAATATTAAGGTTAAGTGTGTACTTCTTTGTATAGTTAGTGAATGTGGTCGCTGTGGATTTAATTGGGGAGAGTGTTTGTTCCCGTGTAGCGAAAAAGGTCGGTGTGATAGCCGTTTACTTGTGAGCACGTGTCATCGATTCCATTGTCTGACATCACTATTGAACAATTTTCAGAGTACGAGGTGATATAATTTTGAAGGAGTTTCGAGATGTAGAAGTTAAACAGCAACGGGGAGAGGAGACTCTGTTCAATTCTCCTCAGTTTAGAGTTTTTACCTCGAAACAGTTCTGACCACTCAGGTAGTTCATAATCCACCTTTGTTATAACAATATGGAACAGTAGCTTAAGGCGAGTTGAGAGAGAATTTACATATTATTGATAACATAATGCTCCTTGGAAGTAAAAAATTTTTAATTATTTTCTTAAATTTAACATTAGTATAATAAATAATGCCTATAAAGCGGGAATAACACCGTGCATTGCAAGCCTTTTGCCGCCTCAGCAAGATAGCTGAACGCAAAAACGGCTGCAAAAACTTCGTATGAAGTACCATTTTAAGGCTCTACAGCACTCAGACCGTTCTTAAAGAACGCACTTAACTTTTCGCCTTTGCCACGCATTTGCTACGCGCTCAACTGTACTTATGTACACATACAACACTGCTTTCAATGAAATGCTTAAATATTTCTTTGTTGCATATTTATCGGCGTTAACGGAAATGAATGCAGCAACGAGTCAATTCATTGCAGACGCTTGATTTATATTGATGAGCATTTTCAGAGTGTCGCAGTGGCAATAAAACGAACCAAATCAACAGTGAGTTGTACTTATGCTCGTGCGTGTAAGTGAGCTGGTGTCTCTGTATGTGTGTGCTTATGAGTATAATAAAATATTGCAATCGTAGTATGGCAACTGCGTATGAGCCAAGTTTGTGCGGAAAATGGTAGTGGAGGGAAGGAGGAATGTAAGAAATTAAAGGAAATCGGTTGAAAAGAAATTTGTTGTTGTACTTTTATATTTGCCCTCTTGTATACTCAAAGAATGTGTGCGTGTGCATTCACATACGTGTATAAGCATACATAATATTTTATGTATTTCAATACGCCATCCTTCTTGGGAAAATGGAGCATTTTTTACAGTACTATTATATAATGTTGATCCCTGATCTCCTAAAAGTTAAAGAGATGACCTTTATTTCGGAGTCATTACTGCATGAAGAGAATAGTGAGTTCAAAAGTTTTAGTTAAGCAATTTTGGGCTCAAAAGCTTTTGTGGGCGTTTCGAAATTTCTGTATCTTAAGAGTAAAGAATTTAAATTATTATCAAATTGTTAATATCTCATATTAAATACAAAGACATTTCTTGTATACTATTTCTTATCAGCACTTAAATCATGTCAAAAGTTTTTATTAGAGAGCTGCCATAGACTAATTCTTGCACTTAATATTTTTAAAAAGTTTTGAGCTCTAGCCCTAGTTTGAATAGTAATGTCTTCTGAAACCAATCACTTAATGTTATGAAAGTCTAGCTCAAAAAATAAGTCAATATTTTCTAGAGAGCTGCCATATTCGTATATATACTTGATTACTTTAAAAGCTTTAAGCTTTAGTCAGTGTAAATAGTAACGTTTTTTTAGACTTTTTTCTATAGCCCATGATCAGTCCTTAAATTAAGTAAAAATATTTTTACAGAGTTGCCATTTCTTTACAAAGCTTTAAGCTCTAGCCAGTGAAAATAGTAACATTTCGTCTAGACATTTTTCTACGGCGCATGATCAGCCTTTAAATCAAGTCAGCAGTTTTTTACAGAGTTGTCATAGACTAATTCTTAGACACAATATCCTTAAAAAGCTTTAAGCGTTAGCTCTAGTATGCATAATAATATTTTCTGAAAATTTTTAGTTTAATTTTATGAAAGTCCTGCGATTAAAACAAGTCACAATTTTTTGCAGAGTTGTCATATGCTTATACGCATACCTGATTGCTTAAAAAGCTTTAAGCTCTAGCCATTGTAAATAGTAAGGTTTTATCTATACTTTTTTCTATAGCTCACAATCAGTCTTTAAATTAAGTAAAAATATTTTTACATAGTTGCCATAAAAAGCTTTAAGCTCTAGTATTGGTACAAATAATAATGCTTATGAAAGTCAAGTCCATATTTTTCTGACAGAGTTGCCATATACTTGCACATGATTACTTAAAAAGTTTTTAAGCTGCCACTATAACGCTTGAATGAAGTGAATTTTTTTTACAGAGTTGCCATATGCTTATAAATACACATATTTATTTGAAAAGCTTAAAGCTGTAGGCAGCATAAATTATAATGCCTTTTGACAACATGTTCCTATTACATCTGACAATGCAGCTCTCAAAAACCGTCAAAATTTTTCTTTATAGGGTTGCCACACACATATAAAAGCAAATAAAAATATGTAAGAATGTATAAGTAATCGTGTATACACATAAATTATGTATTTCCCTACTGTGGCAAGCATTTACACTGCAATTGTTTGCTCTTCGCTGCATTCGGCGTTGTTGAGAAATATTTGCCTGCCAACAGTAAAGGAGAAATATTGCGTACTTTACGGAAATTAACCACAATTCATGTAGTTCTTTTCGAGCCCGAGCACGGCAAACGCGCCTTAATGTATGCGAGCTGGCGAAGTCGCAAATATATGTAAAAAATGCATACATATGCATGTGTGTTTGTGAAAATATTTATTTTCATGAACAGCTGGTATTTCGTGCAAACAAAACAAAAATGTTGCATATTTTAAGGCGCTCACTGTGAGTTTAGTAAAAACAAATTAAATTATACGAGCGCAACAGTTTCAAGGCTAAACTGAATTAATTTTTAATGCTAGAAAATATTTTGGGTTTCATAAAAATTGCGCATAAATTGATTTGTCAGTGTTTTATGAGAATTTTTCCTTCGAAGTTTTAGTGTATTTTTGGGGGAGTTTGAAAAGCATGTAGTTTTGAATTTTCACGCAGGCCAATTTGCTGCAATTAATTTACCGCTATTTCCAAAAGCTCTGCCACGCTTTTTATGAACTTAATATTTCTTGCAGAACTTGCAACTTGCGCCAAATAATTTTTCTTATTCCCGCTGCGTACATTTTTCGGTTAAATTCTTTATTAACTATTAACGAAGGAGCACACCACACACACATATACGCACACAAACACATGACAGCCTGCTTGGTGGCACAAATTAACTTCTTACACGTGTGCGTGTCCTTTAGGGGAGAGGGGGTGTTGTGTAGAAAAAGGTAGCAAATCGCAGCTGGAAGCTAATGGTGTTTAATAAAAACAAAGTTCTGCTTTTTAAAAGTTAAAAACACAAACGCACATACACAAACCAACACACGAAAAGAAAACAATTTCTATGCAAAACTTTTGTATCCACCAACCACCAGCGAAGCTGCTGTGCGAACGCGGCCAAAGGGGTGGCCGAAAGCAGTTAGATAATAAAAATATGAAAAAGTATTCAAAATCTTCAGGGTTGTTGTGGCTGCGACCACGAAATTGTTTTCTTTTGGCTTAAACAAACTGACACTGTTGCATAAAGTTTATTTAGACTTTTATTTTATGAGACCACTGGGGCCAGTGCGCTTTGGTGCGTATACCGAGAAACGCACTCAACTCACACACACAAACATACATACATACATGTATAGCAATGCCTTGAATGCGTTGTTGCCCCTGTCTAACGCAGCTGTGATCTTTTTCTGTTGACGCGCACTTGCTTGTCTTTGCCGCTGCCGCTTAACAGTGATGTGCGGAACACAATGCTCACGACAGACTGCAGCAGCGCGACAGTGAACTGAAAATGGTGTTGTGTATCCTACTACATGGACGTTTGTGAGAGGGCAGCAACATAACAATGGCCGGCTTGTACACAAAACAACGCAGTTGTCCATTTTGCATGTACACAATTTCGTTGTGGCCATAATAATACCTTGCAATTCAATGAAATTTTAATATTTTGTTTAAAGTGAAATTTTTAAGCAAAAAATAAGTAAATAGGTAAATTTATTTGTTTTAAATTATCAATTGTTATTATAAATGATGCAATAGAGCTATTTTATGCTTTTATTTGTAAAATAACGTCAGGTTTGTTAGAGCTGTGAATCATTTTACATTTTACATATTAGTGGCATCACCACTCTATCTCATCTCTCTATCTTCCATTCTACTGTCAACTCTACTGTCGTCATACCCTCGTTGGCAAATATAGGATTAAATTGAAGTTAGCGAGAACGACAACTGTCGGCCAGCAGTCGTGTAGTCGTGCAGCTGTCAAAATAGGTCCGTCCATAAAAATGTGTGTATTTTAATATTTGACAGATGCCGTTTGCAGTCTGTCGCGAGCATTGTGTTTAACACATGAAGATACTTGCTTGCTTTCAATTCCGCTGCGTTGCCTTGTCTTTGGTGGGGCTAGATTTTCTACACTTTTGCTATTGTTGTAGTTAGTTGCATTTGCTTTGGGACCTTTTAGCCAATTTTTCAACAAACCTCATGGGGTTCCTAAAACGTGCAACAACAAAACGGCCACACAACTAAAGCAATGTCGGGCAAATGGCACAAGTGATAAGCCAAAGCGATGGCGCATGTAGCAACGCATCAACATTTGAAATCAACTGGGTATCAAAGTAGTTCGGCCTGATAAACTTAATTTCATATGCAACCTAGAGCTAATTCACAACAAAGGTGTCATTTGAGAGTTTGTCTCAGACAGTAGTACATTTTCTAGCAATGAAACATTTTATATATACGACATAAGTTACAGAACCCTAATACAGACTAATAATAATTATAGATATTCATTTCTTCGCATAGGTGTTCCATATAAATGTATGCAGTATCCCCCAATGACCATCTCGATTCGCTTTTTTAGTGATTTTTTGAAATCAGGTTCAAAACGAACCTTTTCAGACGGAATAATTTGGATTACGAATATATTAGTTGTAAAACTTTTTGAGCATATTTTAACTTTGAACTTCTCTTAAAAATTTATTTTAACTAATGTGTTTAAAATGACTTAAAATGGTATTAATGAAGTCATTGAATTGAAACCTTAGCTTACTTCTCCAAAGTATTCAGTGTTTCTAATACATTTATATCATTTGTGGACATATCGAACAAATATGTAATATTCAGTAATGCCCTAAATATATTTGTGGTGGCAATCCACTAGCAAGTGATCATTATATTTTATAGTTGAAAAATACAACGGTCTTTACTTTTAACGTCTTTTGTACTATTTAAGTCCAAAAATTTGAAAACAAGCCATAGAATTACCGCGATCCTCTTTTTAAACGACTTTATTAACTTTATCTGTATGTTTACAACTTTTTTCAGTCCGTCTGTAACTTGAGATAGCACTTATAGTGCAATAATGGGACGTAATCGGACCACTGTCATACCCACAAAATACCACTAAATGAAAACCTATAAAGATGCATATATATTTTGGTACTGGCAGTCGCGGTAAAAAGGAACATGTGTTGACTGACATTTTTTAAAGTCCTGTCCTCGTCCTAAAAATGGCTTAATGTACCTAACATTCAAACCGCTATAGCCAATAACTCTACTCAGCCGCCATATAACAGTTCTATTGAAAGATACTGAAAGTGCGATAACTCATTGAATAAATACGCCAAAAGCATTAGACAACACAGGACATTGGAAGTGGCACCGACCAAATCTTATATCTCATGAACCATTCGACTAATTTCTTCTAAACTAAAATCGCGGAGTTAAACTCGCCTCGTTATCTTGAGCATTTATATATACATTCATATGTAACTTCATATTTCTTGGCTTTATGTGATCCATACAACCGTTAAATCCCTTAAATTACAGTGTAAACGGTCATCATAATGGTAAATAATTTGGCCGGTAAAAGTAAAAATAAATAAATAAATGATAGAGGCGCAAATACTTTAATTATAATACAAATACAGTGACATTGTGAAATCCTTGTGGAAGTTACACAGTCCGTTTCCGTGCCGAAGCATTCATCGTTGCAAACGTCAACTAAAACACCGCCAACTAACATCGCTGCCTCTAAGTCTAACGTCTAACATCGCTGCTACGTCATTACTTGCGCTGCTGCATACCAACACCGGCCACAAAGTTTGTAACATCCAGAAGGAAGCGCGGAAGACTCTATAAAGTATATATATAAATGATCAGTATGCGGAGCTGAGTCGATTTAGCAATGTCCGTCTGCCTGTCTGTGTGTATATATACGCACTAAGTAGTCCCTCACTTTTTATACTCTCGCAACAAAGTTGCTAATTAGAGTATTATAGTTTTGTTCACATAACGGTTGTTTGTAAGTCCTAAAACTAAAAGAGTCAGATACATATACCAAAGTGATCAGGGTGACGAGTAGAGTTGAAATCCAGATGTCTGTCTGTTCGTCCGTTCGTCTGTCCGTCCGTCCGCTCGCGCAAGCTGTAACTTGAGTAAAAATTGAGATATCATGATGACACTTGGTACACGTATTTCTTGGCTCCATAAGAAGGTTATGTTCGAAGATGGGCAAAATCGGCCCACTGCCACGCCCACAAAATGGCGGAAACCGAAAACCTATAAAATGTCATAACTAAGCCATAAATAAAGATATTAAAATAGAATTTGGCACAAAGGATCGCATTATAGAGGGGCATTTTTGGACGTAATTTTTTTGGAAAAGTGGGCGTGGCCCCGCCCCCTACTAAGGTTTTTGTACATATCTCGAAAACTACTATAGCTATGTCAACCAAACTGTATATAGTCGTTTATTTTAGGCATTCCCATATACAGTTCAAAAATGGAAGAAATCGGATAATAACCACGCCCACCTCCCATATAAAGGTTATGTTGAAAATCACTAAAAGTGCGTTAACCGACTAACAAAAACGTCAGAAGCACTAAATTTTACGGAAAAAATGTCAGAAGGAAGCTGCATCCAGGCATTTTTTTTAAATTGAAAATGGGCGTCGCGTCGCCCACTTATGGACCAAAAACCATAGCTCAGGAAGTACTCCACCGGTTCTAATGAAAATCGGTATATAATATTTTCTTAACACCCTAGTGACATGTACCAAATACGGGTGAAATCTGTTCACAACCACGCCTGAAATCTCGATTATCACATCACGATTATTCGGGTGATACCCGAACTTATCCCTTCCTTACTTGTTTATCCTTGTTTTGGTTTTCGTTGCTGAATACTTTTGTAGCTCCTTTTGTAGCCTTATAGCATTTATGATATATAATACAAAATCATAGGAGGATGGAGTCATGTGTAGAAGTTCACACAAGTGAGGAAAGTTTTCTGATCGCCATTCTCTTGGGAGTGGCCAGAAACGATTCTTTTATATATGGCTCAAGCAGCTCACGACTTCCTATATCGTTCCGCGATCACCATATTCACCTGATCTGGTGCCGTGCACCTTCTGGCTGTTCACCAAGCTCAAAAGACCGCTCCGAGGACTCCGTTTTTATACGATAGAGGAGATTCAAGCCGCAGCGAAAATGTAACTGAAGGCCATCCCGAAAAGTAACTACAACCAGTGTTTCGAAGATTGGAAAATCCGTTGGCATAATGTACTACATCTATTAGGGATTACTTTGAAGGGGATGAAATTGATTTGGAAGAATAAATAAAGAATTTTCAAAATAAATACAATGTCACCTTATTTTTTGGGCATATATAATAATAGCTTCGCTGATATTTTCGATCAAAAGATAGAACAGTTTTAGTTGGATTTGGGCAATTTTTGGTCATAAAGATGTGATCTCCAATACTCTCACTACCTACAACAAACTTCTCTCTTCATTCTTTCTTTACGTGTCTTACTTATCCTCTCGTATCTTGTTTTCTCATTTCATAATTTCCATACTTCAATTATCACTATCAATGATCAATTAGCATCTCTCTTAAACTAAATTCTCTCTTTCTCTTAAATAGTAATGACAACAACAATGAACATTTGCACTAATTAGTTTTAAGCTCGCATACATTATGTTAACTTTCTCACTGTAAGGATTGGATTTTGAATATTGGAACAATCAAATTACGCAATGCCTTGGAAAACCGCATGGATGTGTTATAGAAATATTTCAATGAGTAAAATTTGTGGAGCAGCATATTCACATAACATATATCTAAACAGAATAGACACTTCCGGAGTTTACAAATATGGCTTATCGATATTGATGTTCTTCCGAAATATATATCACTAAAATATATATAAGGACCGATTAATCAATTTCAAGAAGTAAAATAATTTATCACTTCTATATCCAGAGTATGTCCCTACTATTTGTATGTTCAGAAGAAAAGCTTTTATGAGCTATTTCCTTACCATCGCTTAGGTATTTTGAGTAAATACCGCTTAGAAGAACGGGTTTTCTAAATGATGTATGTATTTCAAATGAAAATCAAGTCGAGTTATAAATTCTAAATTTATTAAGCTACATTTTCTTAAATGTATGAAATCTTGAAATTAAAATACATAACATAAAGTACAAGTTTAAAAATAATAATTACAAAATATGTATATAATATATGAGTGAAAAAAGTAAACTAAAACTAACGTCCAGAAACGTTTCGCACCGATTTAGGTTATTACTGATTCGTTGATTTTCGGTCATTTGATTTATTTTCCATTTCTCAATCTAGTGTAATATTACCCACGCCATAAATGCTGCGAATATTTTGTATTTGCGCTTCATCAATGCCACGTCGTAGCAGGTACAGTTGCGCCTTTTGCAATTTCGACGTTACACTTGCGAGTGTGTGCTGTGTAACCGCCAATTTCGCAGTTATAAAATCATTGCGATGCTTTAGTGCTTCCTTTTTCAGCTTATTATTCATGCGTGATTTCCGACAAGAAGCGGCACGTTGCTCCCTTAGTACTGCTGTGGCTTTGTCAGCCGTCTCCGTCTCCGCATGCGCAGATTTGGTAGGCTTCCCTTCAAGGCTGCTGGTCGGCGAGTGTGTGCGACCACCGATCTCCACAGGATTCTCCTCTAGTTGCTGGGCTATGTACTTTTGCTGCTCTTGGAAGAATTTACTCTTTTGGCGTCGCATTTCGGCTGCGATACAATTGTCAAAAGCAATCTTTCGTACAAATTTTTCATTTTGAGACATCGTTCGCAGTTTATCGGGTGTTTCGAAGATCAAGGGGAAATTTGTGAGTTTGCTCCTCATGGCGAGTGATCTGACAACTTTATCCGTTTTGGTTTCAGACATTTTTCTCTGTTGATGTGTATGAGTTTTTGAAATATTTTACTTAAGTTGATGTTTCTTCGTTGCTTTATACACACTGATAATGCTGGCTGACTTTTCTATCTATTTATACTTTTTTAACTAACGTTGTTGGTGGCAGTTGTTGTTTTTATGTGTGAAAATGTCGTGCTGTGTTTGCTAAGATGATCCCATGATGGTTTTCATGTATCTTGTTTGTTTGTGTCAAAAGGTTGTTTTTATGCGCGTGCAGGTGTCATGCTGTGTTTGTTCTATTCATCTTTTGATTGTTTGTACTTTTCCTATATATATCTTTAGATATATATAAGTGTGAATGTGATTGTGTTATTATTGTAGGATGCCTTACAGAGATGCTTACACTTATTTACCAAATATAAAGAAATAAAATATGTTTGTTTACCAAATTTTAAAAGAAAAAACATACAAACATCTCACTTTTCAAAACAAGAAGGAAAGCTGCAGAGGTGTTGTCTGCAGTAGCTTGTTTTGATAAAAATATCTGATTTGTTCAATTGTATTACAAATCAGTGGCGAATTTACGGGGAGTTTTCGAGTAAGACTCTAAGAAAAAATGTCGTAAATTTAAGCTTAGAAAAGTAAAAGCATGATTGGCTTCAAAACCACTCAATTTTTTCGAAAAACAGCGTTGCGTAAACGCATGTGAGACAATGCTTTCCCACTTTCAGGATGTCATGAAACGTATTATTACTGGCGATGAGTCCTGGGTCTATACTTACGACCCGGCAACAGATTATGAGTCAGCCGAATATCGTGGCAAAGGCGAGCCGAAAAAATCAAGTCAGGACAGGTCTGAAACAATATTATATTGACAGTTTTCTTCGATTATCGAGGCGTCTAGCACTTCGAGTTGTATTGGGGTCAAGGGGATTACTTTGTGGTGGTCGACATAGATTTACAAAAAAAAAATTTTTAATTTTTAAATGATTAACAAAGTGTTACTATAATTTGCTCATAGTAATATATTGGAAGGAAAGCCTCCTAGAAAGAAACTTTGACTCCGCCAAAAGGATCCAAATTGGACAAATTTTTTTTTGACCTTTAATACCTAATAAATGGAACTGAGGAACACTGGAACACTGTATGCATGAGTAAAATATCGCCCATTCTTTAAGATATTTTATTAAATAAAAATTTTTCCGGATTAAAATATGGACTTTTACATTAGTCATCATCAGAAATTGGTTCAGTAGTCTTAGCTTTTGCTTCAGCTCCTATTTACGTAATATTGTGATTATCGACTTCCCGGTTCCGCTTACTTAGCAGTCAATATGTGAGTCTTTTAGTAAAATTAAGTGAACTTGTTTTCTTGATCCCAATGTTGCTTAATGTCAAGAATAATAGAAATCGGTCCAGCGCCCATTAACATAACTATGCGTTTTTCAATCATATCTTGTTATTTGTTATTTTAATAAACTTGCATAGAAAAATTTTGTGATCATACTCAGAACGTTATCTTAACAAACTGAGGGACCTGTTCGCTTATGTACAGACACATGGACAGTGGTGAGATTTTCTTTAACTTAATATAGTAAACGTCATAAGTGGAAGGAAACGATG
This sequence comes from Bactrocera latifrons, assembly GCF_001853355.1. Classification (NCBI taxonomy): domain Eukaryota; kingdom Metazoa; phylum Arthropoda; class Insecta; order Diptera; family Tephritidae; genus Bactrocera; species Bactrocera latifrons. Next base: position 453,284 of record NW_017535086.1, read on the forward strand.
CAGTCCGTCGGTATTACATTTGAGGTTTTCCACCGGTTTGGTGGAAATTTGGCATTTAGGAAAATACTACTAATAGATATGTATTCTTTTTTGGTGCTAAATATTATGTACTCAAAATTATAGAGATTTAAGAAAGGACCAAATAGATACATATTTGTTAAATTATTTACTAGGCTAAACATAAAGAAATAAGTTGGAGGTTGATAAGTACGAAGTAATGAGAGTTTAATTCTCCTGAAACAGAGTATCTCAGCTGCATGCAAATATAACTTTCTCGTATTTATTGGCCTTAAGAATGCTTGTGTGCGAAAGTTTAACAAATTGTTGTTGCCTCAATTTGAAAATTGTTTTTGTGTGTGTGTGTTTATTAAGGATTACCTTGTGGATGTCTTCATATTTGTTTACTTCATGCTGCAAGGTCAATGAGGGACAATGCGTGTTTTCGAATGCTCATTTCATGATTTTAGTTATTTCATTTGCTATTTATGTGTGAGTGTAGAAGTTTTGTTTGTTTAAATTCTCTTCAAAACATGTGTACACATTCCACTCTATGTCATAATGACATATTGATTCGGCATTTCTTCCAGTTATCCCGATTTACTCCTTAGTGCTTCATTTGCATACTGGAAAATGAACAAACAAAAAAAAAAAAAAAAAAAAGAAAAAAATGGAAAAAAAAAAAAAAAAAAAAAAAAAAAAAAAAGAAAACAGATGGAATTTATTTGGGAAGTAGGTTTGGTTGTAGTCCGATTTTGCTTGTTTTTAAACTGAAAGATATGGCGGATCGGGTTTTATTTCTTTCGAAATGAGGCAGGAAATCATATTACTGTTAATGGCGAGCATTAAACTAGATGTTAACCGACTTGTCCTTATCGAAATTCGATGATTTCTACTTCAAAAACAATTCCGTGCATGGTGATTTGTTTATTCGAGAAATGGCCTATTCAAATGGCCACCAAGGTTTAATGCCTCTACAATACTTTCTCTGGGCGTATGTTAAAGAAAAGGCATACGCAAACAAACCAGCCAAGCTCGAAGACAATATTTTGCGCTCCATAGCCGAAATGCTGCTTCGAGTCATCGAAAATTTCGAATTTCTGGTTGTAGGATCATTGCTGACTTTGGAAATATTAGTCTGATCACCTAACCTAACTTAACGTCTAAAATTTGATTGATAATAAATATTGCAAAGGTGGCGATCCTACTCAAGACTTCAATAAAGGATTTTGTACAGATTACATATGGATTGCGACGTTGTGAAAGCCTCTTAAATTTTGTCATAAAGTTCTGAAACCTTAAGGAAATATACAGTAGTCATAGAAAACATTCATTAAATGAAAGAAACTGGGAGGACGATTTTTGACAAACAATTTGAAAAAAATTTTACTTACTTTAATATGTTCTATGTCTGTCAATTTAAAAATTCACTCCAATATCCAAGGCATGATACTAAAATATGAAAAAAAAACGATAGTAATGGAATAAGTGCATTCGTCTGGGTGAATATGTATACCATATAACATAAGTGTGCAGTGGAACGTAGAAGTTTAAGTTTAAAATATTATTTCTGAATGCATTGTAAAGTAAACGGTTCTAAATAGTCCAGCACTTGAATTAATTTAATAATTTTGATATCAAAATACTTTACATTAACGCGAGATTCAACAAGGCCTAAGCTGTCCTATTTGATCACTACTATGTACGTAGCTCATCAGCGAATGATTTTGTGACCTCTTTACTACTTATTATTTTACTTGCACCTTGTCACTGTGGAATCTGCAGAACCGAGTTTACTAGAAAGAATATCTTTATCTTGCTTAGATTACATTAGATCGCTAACCAATCGAAATTCCGTTGAACGCTAAATCTATGAACCTTTCTTGAGCTCGTAAAGAGTTAAGACAATAACCAGAACTTGTAAGGCTCCGATATTTTTCTGCGTCAGTGTGGAATGTAAATGTACAGTTCGGTAGACATACATGCGGTTCAGTTAAATATATATAAACTGATGATTTTAGATTTTATAAACATCAGCTGGTGAATTTAGTTCCGTAACTGGGCATTTAGAAAACCTCTGCTCTATATAATTTGCAGATAGATCAGAGGCGAGAAATTATTAGATGTAATTTAGTATTAATTATTAACATTGCATTAGCCTTTTCGCATAGCCAAATTAATTCATTAAATTAAAATTATAATTGAGAAACCAGTTTTTGAGTTTCGCACAGCCGGCTACTCAGTTAACGATAAGCTGTTATCTTGTATTTTTTCTAATGATTAAAACTCATTATCTGATTTTATGGTGTTTATCAATGCACACAACCAAATTTACAGCCTGGACAACAACCGGCAGAGTTAAACACAGCCAAATTTACGGTTTAGACAACAACCCACCGATTGCATTATAGTTTAAATTCGTTTAAGAATTTATGCAGAAAAAAAGTTCATTTTGTACGGCAAATTGATCAAAACTAGCGCTTTAATCGAACGAAGGTCTGTTAATTGATCAATCAATTCCTGTGCGAAAAAGTTGTAAAACAGGTCAAATAAACCTTTTCATTGGTGATCCTTGTGCAGCTTTGTTCTGGATACTGTAACAGGTTAAGCTCCTACTTATCTAGAATAGATCCTACCATATCATACATACATATGTCCACCGTGCAAAGAGTCCCCGCATCACACTACCCTACACATCGGACATTCCTGCCCCTATGGTCCGACCCTGTCGAAACAGCGCGTTTTCTGGGCCTGCCGTTTAATGACCTCGTTGTCAACTTATCTAATATTTACCATCCTAATGGGGATTAGATACTCGTTATAACAACAGCAGAGAATGAGTTATCAGAAAAAAAAAAAAAACAATATTTCTCTGTGTTTCGAAGTTAGACTCTAAAATAAATATATTTGTCTTCAAATTTAAAAATTGGAAAAAATTCTATTAATTAAGTTCAGCGGATTCATAGCCGATAAAAAAATGAAATCCCGAAAACATTCTACAGATGCATGTGTTCAATTTGTGTATGATTCCACAATAAAATATCTCAGATTTCTTGCTCATGAAGTAAAAATATGGCAAACGAAAATAAACAGAGTTTAACGCAGCAAAATAACAAAGGATGAAAGTCGAGAGGAATATTAAAATTTTCAGCTATCTTCTGCTATCTTAACGCCTTCTACCGTAAATAGCGGCCACACGAAAGCAAAATACATAAGAATAAGAAAAACAAAGTCTAAAAATTTACTTTTTAGCTGTTGCAGCCGTCGTTTGTTTTCCTTAGCCGGATTTCTCACTTGTTTTCCTTGCGAACGTTTGTGTTTTCATTGAAACATTTCGCATGCTCGAGCGATCAGCGCAGCGCAGCGACCAGAAGAACCTCGGTTAGCGCGTTATGACCGCGCACAAAGTGCAGAGTGTTTACATAAGAGTCCATTCTGCGTCTGTGTGTGGGTTTGTATTTAAATGAAGCCAACTTTCTGTTATGATTTTCATGTGCCTCAACAAGCCGCTTCACTCGCTACCTGTGTGCCACACCGCTCACACCTGCTTTACCGTCTTCAGCAGCTACCTGCCGCACTAGCCGCACCTTTGTGCCACACGCGGTCGCCGCAGCAGCGATGCATAAAACCAAGTTTGCAATTAGCAAGTATTTTTCGTTTAACCCATTCGAGTATTTTACCGTTTTTCGGTTGCAAGCGGTACATACATATACATTGTATGTATGCATGTACTATATCAAGGAAATTTCGCGCACCTTCAAGGCCCGCACGCACAAGTGGCGGTTCGGTTGTGTTGGTGATGCGAAAAATTAAAATCATAAAGAATTTCTGCTATTGAAAATTTAATTGGGTATTTTTTCTGAGTCTCTTAATTAGTTGCTAGAAACACTTTTCTACTTTATGATTTACTATTTATGACCGGCTAATGCGATTAAATTTAAGTGTGCTATTGTTTTTGTGCGTTCTACATTTCGGTGGGGGAAGCTGTTTCTTCGCATTTATTTATTTACTTATTTTGCTCAAAATTCATTGTGGTTACCTTTCTATTTCTTGTAGATTATGAAGACCTTTCATGGGAAAGACTTCGACAAATAGTGCTCGATTTTTTACTAATAGTGCCCATATTTGTGTAGTGTTTAATGATATACACTAAATGTTTATAAACTCGAGTTTATGTTGCAAATTGAATTACAAAATATTAAAAAAAATTAGTTTATGGAGTTAAGGTAATAATTTTACGGAGCTAAACTTCGTGTTTGTGATGTGAGTTTAAGGATTAACACTAAAATATTAATAAACTCGAGTTTATGTAGAAAACTGAATGTTGCAAAATTTTAAAATTTTGTTTGGCGAGTTGTCCAGTAATTATTATGATAATTGGCGAGTTAACCGGTAAACACCGTAGTATCAATAAACTCGAGTTCGTGTGGTAAAGCGACAGTCTTAAAATCTATATAGAAGGTGTTAAGTAAATAATTAATGAATGCTAAAAACCATGTTTGTGAGGAGATTTTAAGGTTAAACACCATAATATGAGTATTATTAAACTCTAGTTTGTGTGAAAACGCCCACGCCCACCTCCCATACAAAGGTTATGTTGAAAATCACTAAAAGTGCGTTAACCGACTAACAAAAAACGTCAGAAACACTAAATTTTACGGAAGAAATGTCAGAAGGAAGCTGCATCCAGGCTTTTTCTAAAAATTGAAAATGGGCGTGGCGTCGACCACTTATGGACCAAAAACCATATCTCAGGAAGTACTCAACCGATTTCAATGAAATTCGGTATGCAATATTTTCTTAACACCCTGATGACATGTACGAAATATGGGTGAAATCGGTTCACAACCACGCCTTCTTCCAATATAACGCTATTTTGAATTCCATCTGATGCCTCCTCTGTATAATATATACATTAGGAACCAGCGGAATAAAACTTTACACAAATGGAAAAATTGTCGTGATCGGAGTATAACTTTTCAATACCATTAAAATAAATGAAAATACAATTCAATACTCAAAGTACACAAATTGATCTAATCTAATTAATTTACAGCAAAATAAAAAAATATGTAAATGACAGATAATGAAATCTCGATTATCACTTTATCATGCGAGAGTATAAAATGTTCGGTGACACCCGAACTTACCCCTTCCTTACTTGTTTTAAAATAAGAATCGTCCATCTTGTTAACCATAACCGAGTAGCTGATTCAAAAGATCAGGTTCTTGGCTTCGGTTTATATTTGCAAGGAGTTCAGTCTGCAAATAAAATACAGAGGGATATACTGAGTCTACACAATTCGATTAGATGGTTAGAGCACCAAGAAAGAAAAAGACCAATCGTGAATAAAGAGTTAAAATTAAATTAGGATAAAATTCTATTAAAAAAAGTAAATTCCGAACTATTGATTTGGGGAATTGGAAATTTATCAGTCAATTATTATGACAATTGTTTTTAAAAACTTTCTGCATTGAACTTTTGTAATAATCAGTTCTATTCTGTTCTTCTATTATTTTTGAAACAACTTTTCTTTTCGAGTTTTATGGAAGTTATATTTTAAAATGCCGTTAGAAATATTCATAATGTTCTCTGACATGTGCCGAAGTTCAAAATTTTTTAAACAGCTGTTTTCCTTGCACAAATCATATGTAATCGATTTTCAATCGATTCTACTACCGTAAGTACCAATACTAATATTATCAATTTACCTCCAATTCGGCCTACTAAAATAATCAGAAATCGTTTTTTTCCTTCCTTATGCCTACAAATGCAGAATAAAGCCACTTAGCAGGCAAATTATATGAAAAAATAAAAGCAAAGTGAAGAAAAAAAAAAAAACAGAAAACGAAAATAAAAGCTTCATCGATAGCTTGCGGTCAATAACAATTGTTGCATGGCAAACGGTAAAAGTGGTAATAAAAAGCTGTAATCGGGTTGAAACAGAAATGAGGTAGGTGAAGCGTACTTTGATTTAGCAGCGGCGAAGAGCAATGCAGAAAGTGTAAGCTCAAACGCTGTGTGAACTGGCGCGTCTGGCGAAAGAAAACAATTCAGTTGCCTTGGGAATTAATCGACTGTGGTTCGAGGATAATTAACACATGCTCTGATTTATTTATTTGTTTTGCAAACTAGCTGCATTAACAGACGTTGCTGGCTAACTGTGGAGAAACACACACGCGCCAAGCATCGCTTTGACCACAAGTGTGGAGGCGTTTGGAGTGCGCAATAAAAGTAAAAGCGCTCGCTTTTAGTGGTAATGCTCGGAAAGTGGCTATTAGATGAACTGATTATTAACTCGTTGATTTTTTATGAATCTTTCCACGAATATGAATTAAGTGGCTAAATGAGTTCACAAAGGTGTAAAGATCATATGGTGTATAGAAGTATGAGTATACGTTATGAGCATAAGCAGAATGGTGAGCTAAAATTTTTTATTACGATCAATTCAGTAATCAAATAAAATTCTTGAAGTTTTTAATATTGATATTTCTTTGCTACTATGAAGTGGTACGCTGTTATATAATCTAATTATAATAAAGTCTTAGTAAATTTATATGCAATTAATTATAAATTAATAAGTAAATATATCTAATTGCGTCGGATTGTTTTTAATGACAGCCTAAAGGCGTTCTGGCATCAATTCCACACATTTTTGGGTATATCTTGTATCAATTTTTATTTATTCCTCATGAAGAACTACTTTGAGGCGAAAACCCCTATGCAGAGTCCTGATCCGTTATTCGAGGAAGTATCAAATATGCTCAATTGGATTAAGATCAGGACTTTGGGGTGGCATCTCCAGCTACTGGCGGAAAATGGCCGTCAAATACATCCTTGTATTATGTCCCATATGCGTAGGGTATTTGTCTTGCTACAAATAAAATACTTCAGATACGCCGAGTTTTTCTATGCTTGGCTTCAGATTTCGCTCTAAAATATATATGTACTCGCATACAAGGTGGTCCAAACTTCTTTTATTATTTCGAGGTTGCCAATACCAGCAGCATTCATAGAACCTTATACTCCTTTTTTGGAGTTGCATATTTCTTCCGATTTCCTACATACTTTCATTTCAAAAATGTCAGATTCAGAAATGATGTATTTAAATCGATCAGAGAATATCATCTTTCGTCAAAACACAGGTATTCCTGAGCGAAGGCAACGCGCTTTCTACCGTTTATTATGTTAACGAATGGTTTTCGATGAGTCGTGCGAGACTTAAATCCAGCATTAACTTTTTTTTGCTTAATTGATGAAGCTTTGTTGTGATTTTTTGTGCGTCGAACTCCATTCGTGAGAATTGAGGGTTGCCAAGATTTGCTTTTGTTCTATACAACCTTCATGTTTAAAACGGCATATAACCGATTGGATAGTAGACGACAACGGGATATATCACAATTCATAGCTTTTACTCTCCCAATGTACTACTGAAAAATCTTCCTAGTTCACTTTATTCACTTTAGCAAAGTGCCGTTATAGAGAAGTTGCCAATTTTATAATTTAATACCATATATAGAAAAAAAAAAATAATAATTAAACGAAAAATGGCTGGGAGTCGGCAGGCGCAACATTGCCACTTTTCTTTTCTGAAGTATACAACAGAATATTGAATTTTTTTGTGTGCGATTAGAGTACGAGCGGCACAGTCCCTTCGTCGTTCCTCGTCCTCCCCTTCGGTATGGAAATCGCTTTGGGCGGCAAAAACAGTCTTCGTCTGAACATGCACTTACGAAATTGAAATTCTTACTGTATTTCTAGGAATTTGAAAGCCACTACTATATATAAATATTTTTAAAAGTTGCTTAGTTGATTAGTTGCGGATATTAATATTTATATTTTAATATATATATCTTTTTTCACGACTGCCTACCGCAGCGTTATTTTTCAACAAATTTTTAATAATGATTTTGTTTTTACTGGCAACCTCAAAATACATATTTTTATGCCACTTATTTTTGCTGTGTTATCTACTCTCATCTTAGCGCCACTCAACCAACTGCCTTTCCACTCACTTGCGCTTAACTCATATCGTTTTACTCTTCATATACTTTTCTCTTTCATCTAATTGGTTTCCTTGGTAAACACCTTTGGCGATTTTTGCTCAGCGATATGTCCATATAATTAATGAGTAATTGCTTAAATGTTATTTAATTATTTAACACTTGCTTTTTTTTTGATATCATCGCTTCGCCCAACACCCTATCAGCGCCTTACACAGACACCTGTACCTTATAATATATTTTTATCTTTGCGTTTGATAAATATATATCTTTTTCAGCCTTCTTTTGTATTGTGTTTGTTGCTGTTATTGATGTTCAATAGCTTGAGGTTATTTTCCCAGTTTTGCATTACTTAATTACAACTGAGACAGGAATTATGTAAATAAATATTGAATGTTCTTTTGTGGCATCTTTACTTCATAATATTTCATGCAATCATTTTCATTAGGGAATTTCTTTGATGGAAGTAAGTTAAATGTATATTATGGGAAAGGATTTTACTAATGAATGGTGTTGTTGTTATATAGAAATACACATGCAACAATTTTGTGAGTGATTTGAAACTATGATTACATTTTCTTAAATCTTGAATAGCTTACACAGGAGACCATAGGTCGCAGTGCAATGCCTCATTAATTTTCCTTCATGTTGACTTTTTTGGCCCGACTAGACTAGACTAAATAAACTGCGTACGGAATCTTTAAAAATTGTGCAGAAGTGTCTGCTATATCAACACAAGTATTTGATTGGCACAGAGCATTTAGTGAAGGTCGTGAAGTCAGCGAAAACTTGCCTCATGCGAGCTGTTCATCTATAGCTGTTACTTCCGATAATAGATTTCATCGAAAAAATTAAAGAAACAGTACTCGAAAATCATCGTTTTGGCATCAAAGAGGTAGCGGAGGATCTCAATATTTATTAAAGATTGGCTGAACAGCAGTTGGTTAAGGTTTTGAGAATGAAAGTTTTACCAAAAGACCTGAATCTCTTTATTTCTTATAAAAACGGCATGGAGTTGTAAAAAGAAAGAATCATCACCCTACATTCATCAAAGGCATCGCTCCTGGTGGCAAATCGTGAGTTTATGAATATGAAAACGCAACTGCTCATCAATTTAGCAAATGGCAGTACATAAAAAAAGCTGAATCAGAAAACTTTAAATTTTACTGAATTCGCTGTGAGCCATTTTAGCGTAGGATTATAGATTATGCTCCAAAGCGTATTAAATTATTTCAGTTAGTTGTTTCCAAAGAAGAATTAGTTTCAAGTCTAATTTTTGGAAGCACAAATTCACATAAGTAACCAATCTTGTCTAATGCTAAGTCACCTCCACCTTTTTGGAATGTACTTCATTTTGTTAACTGTGTTCCCGGTGGAATATTACCTAAATATATTGGAGTGTGGGGTCAAGATTTTATATTCGGATTGGTTTCCATTGGTTCCCTCGGTACAAATTTTGCTGAAAACATTATGTGCTGTCGAGTCTGCTTTCAAGGCTCCAAACAAAAACAAATGCATGGTGTTTTAAAAGGGGAAAAGATTTCCAAGTATATGAGTGTTCTCGCAAAGTATTTGTTTTTTATTTGCTTTGCACAACGGAAGCCTTATGAGAAACTCTAACGGCGAATCTTGAACTGATGCTAAACCTTTCACCTTTTGATCTTTTTGCTCAAAAGTGCGTAGCAAAATCGGCGCGGCGGCTACTGGCTGCAGGAGAATTTATATATACATATAACTTTCCGGCATAGCTTGGTGGACAATGGCGGTTAGGAAAAACGCGACTTCATGAACGCACTTTCAAGTGAGATGAAAATATGGCTGGCGTAAAGGTATTTGAGCTGCGCGCAAAACTCTAAACATTTATATGGTTGGCTCGAAACTGAACGAACACCAATTCCAGCGGGAATATACTGTCTAGATTATAAGAAAGCGTTTTAAGCTACTAGATCACTGCAGTATTTTTCGAGCTGAGGTCTTTGCTATTGCGAAATCCGCCAAGCTGCCTTCTTATGCATCTGCAGGAAATTCCAGAGTCAACATTTATCTAGATAGCCAAGCAGCAATCAAGGCAGTAACGTCGTATCGCATATCGGCCAGAAGTGGCTTGAGCAGCAGGCCAGCAATAGAAAGTGTTGGCAGAAGTAAGAAATTTCATCTTCCTTCAGTATGATACACTAGAGGAGGTATCGATAGTGAAACCGCAGAGTCTGTTAAAATGTATGTTAAGCGCATACATTCAAAAGGATGACTACTCCTCATGGAAATAGCTACTGAACTTCATTCAGTATTGCAGGGAACCAAAAATTGCCTATGCGTGGTTTATTGACCAACCAGATGAAATAAACCTAACCTTAGGTTAGTATTATGTCTTTGACTTAAGCAATGTCATTTTGGAATTTCCGGTGTTGATCGTCATTTATGTCCTCACGACCGCTTTGGAAACGTGGAAGCCGCTCGTGCGCTCTGCTACGGTATAGGCAATCATCGCCATAAAGTTTTTTTCATCAATTGTAAAGTTTTGGTAAATGTTTTATCAATTTTTAAACAAAATGTAATGTTGCCCCTTTATTCAAAGCTCATTTTCGTACCGATAACACAAACATACTGACACATAAAACGCAATAACTTCACTTCCAATCAATGAAATGTCTTGAAATTCTTAGTGGACAATCGATAAAGATAGCAAATTCTAACTGGTGCAGTCGACATATAGATGGCGCCACCAGGGGGGCGCTAGATTCCAAAAGTCCTGCTTACTTTGGAACGCATTTGTATATAACCCTATTAGACAGTGTAAAGTCGAAACATTAACCATGGTGGAGCGATGCACTTAGCTTAGTGCAAATGTTCAGAGGACAGAAAAGTTCCGCAGCCATACAAGAGTTTAGTTGATTTCAAATGCTCTCCAAGGTCACAGGAGGTCCATAGATCTAATGCTAAAGTCCAAGAGGATAGTGACCGTATCCATGCCATTCTGGTGTCATCGGCTTTGCAAGTCGGGTAATAAGGTAAGTTGATGCTACTGATGAGGTTGGAAAACACTCTCAGACTAATTAAATTCTTATAACGTATAGCGAAAGTTGTCTAGCTGTTGTTGTACAACAATTTATTTGATTAAAATGTTGCAATAGGCAGCAATCTAAGCAGCTTGGTATAACCTAACTCAAACTAAATTTCATTAAATTAAAACGCCTTGCTTGTTATCTCTCTGTTCACTCCTTACAATATATTCAACAATACCCTCAACGCCACGCTCTTTGTAGTCTAAATGGCGTTTTGTCTAAACTTTGTCAAAAATTACTTCCTGCTAACTTCTCTTAAAAAAAAAAAAAAAAAAAACGAAACGAAATGAAAGCAACGGATACATTGTCATCTGTGTATTGTAGAACATAAAATCGCTGGAGAAACGCTGTGCGGATTTAAAGTATGCGACAAATAAAACGACAGCGACAGAGACAAAAATCATTGAGTAGCGAACGTTAGGGAGCGTATTATACGGTGCGGGTGCAGGGCTACGAGCGGAAGTGTTACCAAAACGGAAATTTAAGCACTCACAAATGCACCGCTGGGAACGGTGGCTTTGCCATAGGGCAACCCTTCAGTAGCAGCAATACCCGCCTCGGGCGGTGTACGCAACCGACAGCGTAAAAACATAACAAGAAGCAAGATGCCAGAGGGGGTGGCAGAAGAGCGTAGGGGGTGTGTTGGTGGCAAATACGCAAAATAGCAAAATAACACGACAAGCGACGCAAGGCAAATGGCAAACGGCAAAATGCAAAGCGCAAAAATTGCGACGACAGCATTTCGATTGCTGCAATTGAGAGTGCAATAACTGCACAAACACCGTTACTGCCGTCATTGCTGTTGCTCGCATTGAGCAGTAGAAGCCACTGCAAGTAAGTAATGCCGCAGCGCTGACTACCATAACGGCAAATGTTCAAATGCTTGTAAGCCAAATACAACTGTGTGTATATGTGTACGTGTGTATGCGTACGTGTATATATATATATATGTATGTATGTATGTATGTGCTTTCAACTGGGGATTCGTATCGCATGTCAATTCGTCAAACTGTACAAATGACATAGACACATACACACACCACTTTGTCATATATACATATGTACACTCTCCCATAGTTTGGCACTCTTTAGGTATGTCTGTACATATTACATATCGTACATATGTATGTATGTCAGCACATTGCTTGCTTTACAAGAATCCTCAAAATACTTTTCTGTTGCCTTATTCCACTAGATTTTATTGTGTTCTTATTAGTACTAATTTGGTTGCACCTTTGTTGTATTTGTATATGTATATAATATGAACGATCTCATATTTTCGCTGAAACGTGTTAGTAAATGTAACCTGTTGCTTCTAGTTAATTGCGATATTTGACAGTGAAAAGAAATATCTGTTAAAAATTGTGAGTAAAAGAAATTGGAACGAAAAAATTGCTGTCGATCGAATTTTCGGTACAGGTTGAATAACATACATAATTATACATAACCGATATATACATACCTATATATATATATATGTTTTGAGGTCTTAGTGAAGTAGACGTGCTTCCTTGTAGTTCCACAATTTACACACTATGAACACACATATGGACACTAAATCTAGAGAGTATAAAAAATATGTGGTTTATTTTACAAAATTTATTATTTAATTTAAATTAATTTTTTCAATTTGACTCCATTTTTATACTCTCACAACAAAGTTGCTAAGGAGAGTATTATAGTTTTGTTCACGTAACGGTTGTTTGTAATTCCTAAAACTAAAAGAGTCACAGAGCACCCTGCACATGTACGAAATATGGGTGAAATCGGTTCACAACCACACCTTCTTCCCATATAACGCTATTTTGAATTCCATCTGATGTCTTCTCTGCATAATAGATACATTAGGAACCAATGATGATAGCGGAATAAAACTCAACACAAACACCGTATTTGAGCTGAGGTATCCCTTCTGGAAAAATTGTCGTCATCGGACTATAACTTTTCAATCAATATCAATTAAAATGAAAATACAATTCAATACTCAAAGTGCACAAATTCATGTAATCTAATTAATTTACAGCAAAATAAAAAAATATGTAAATGACGGATAATGAAATCTCGATTATCAGTTTATCATGCGAGAGTATAAAATGTTCGGTGACACCCGAACTTAGTCCTTCCTTACTTGTTTCGTTTCTGTTTCTTCGTTTTGCTTTTGCTTATGGCATTTCCAACCATCGCAAAGGCAACTAAGGTTTATGGCCAAACGAGTGACAGGCGTCCCCAATATTTTCGGGCAGACGTATGGCCTTCGAAAATAGTTTGGGGTGCACAGCAGAGAATCCTTGTCGGAGGAGTTAGAAAATGCGGACAAAGGCGGAAAATCACTGCAAGTGAAGAACAGAGAAACTGCCGATATATTTTGTAAACTGGGTACAAAAGTTAGGGATCTCGAAAATATGATGTCCGGTCAGAGACATATAAATCAAGCTATGCGTGAACAATATTATATGACAAGGCGGTAAATTCGAAAAATCCGTTTAAAAAAAGTTATGTTAGTGGAAGCGTCGCAAGTATCTCTTATTCACAGAGACCAAAATACTCGAAAGACTCTAAATGAAATTTCAGGTTACTTACCACCAACGAAAAAGTCGAAAACAGGAACAATAAATCGTAGTCATTACATATGGAGGTCACAAAGTTTATTCAGAAAGATAGTACTGGAAATGGGTGGACACGCTAAAAAATAGCAAGCATGTCGAAAAGATAATTAGATCGAACAACATGCTATTATTTAACAAAAAAGTACAGAGCGTATTATGCGAATATCCTTAACAAAATTAAATGCCATAGTGCCCTTAAGGAATTGGACTCAAACGTAAGTTAGTTTATCAGGAAAAAATTCAAAGTAGACCTGCCAAAAGAGTTAGAAAACTAAGCCCTAAAGAGAGGCGACATATCCTAGATCGCCCTAGAGGAAGTTATTGAAGAGATGGCTGTAATACTGCCAAAAACATATACGGTTGCTATTATGTGCAAGGACCGGAACAGAATAACCACCCCCGCAGAAATTTGCGACACCTTACTACAAGAGTATGGGATCGACAACGTTGGAAAAGACAACGTTAAAAATATGCGAAAAACCGCAAGCGGCACCTGAACAGCACTGATATGCCTACATGCAGAAACAGTACTCAAATTGGGTAAAGTAAAGATTGGTAAGGTCGCTTCCGGGAATTTTCACCTATTATTCGTTGTTTTAGGTGTTGCCAACTGGATCATATGGCATATACTATAAATATAGGAGACCGATCGAAAGGTCTTCCCTCCGAATTAAAACGAACAAAGAAATCGTTACGCTGATGAAGCTCTACCACTCAGCAAGTAGTCGCCTATGGTCTAATGGTGTAACGTAACCCTTTCCTCTTTGCTAAGCGAAACGAAATTACCCAAATTAGTCACGGAAAATGAAATATTGAAAAAGGTCAATTGAAGGATCTTCATCTTATCGACTCTTAGTCGATACGATTGGTAAAGTGTACGAAAGCATGGTAAGAAACCGTTTTGAGTTAGCGATCCAAAAGCCGGCGGATTATCAGAGATACAATACAGAAAGCTAAACATCTGGATAACTTCCGGCTGAAATGCACTGATAGCATAAATGGTCTGCGTCAATGGTTTTTTAGGATGAGTTTATAGCTGGCTGTGCAGAAAACGGAAGTCTTACTCATAAGCACAAGGAAGAAAAGTAATTAATTATATGATGTTAGATCTTATTAGATAAAGCGTAAAAAATGGTAAAAAAAAATCAAAACCTAATGGAAAGTGTAGAGCTGCAAAAGTCATGTGCAAAACGGTAAATCGGAGCTATACAAAATTCTTAAGAGACTGTAGGAACATGATGGGTATACTACTGGGTACTCACTGGTTGCGATGCATATCCGCAGAATGGGGATGACAGAATGGGGATGCGAGAAGACTGCAAGAAATGTCTAGAGCAGGACACCAAGGAAACAATGCGTATCTTGTGCATTTGTCCCGCATTGGCAAGGCTACGCTGTAAGCATCTGGGGTTCCCACAGTCTGATAAACTGGAGGAAGAATCTATGGTGATATCGGCGTCAAGTATGGACATCCTAAAGGATGATTACTCCTCTTGGACTAAGCAACTAAACTATACTTGGTAAGGCAAAGGATCAAACTGGGTTATGCGTGGCTTATGGACTAATTGATTAACCTAACCTAATCTACTTGCAAATAGCAAGCTAATGATCTCTAACCAATTCTTTTCAGAATGAATAACACACACGTGATATTCATATTGGTTCTAAGAATGTAGGTGTTAGCGCGCATGCATGCATACAAAATATGTGAATTGCAACAAAAAACAAAAAATACATAAATCTTCTGTATTACTTCGGTTACGACGCCCGGTCAAAGGAGGTCAAACGCTTTGGTACTTTTCGGACAGCAAAGGGCAGATCAGGGCATTGTGGACAAGTGGCCAGCGCAATTGTATGGCAGCATGCAATACGACAATAATAACAACTAAAGCAAAAAAGGGCAACAACAAAAATTGATCAAACTATCAAACCTTATTGACCCACAAATAACGTGCAGATAATTACAAGCTCAAGTGAAAAGACAACAAGAAAAAAAAAAAAGGAAATAACAACAACACAGCAAGAAAACAAAAACAAATGAAACGAAAACACAAATTCTGCTGCGCAGAGGGAAGAAAACTTTTAAGAAAGCACACAAATTTCGAAAGTCGAGCGGAAGTGAGTAGCCAGCAACCAGCAGCCAGCAACAGGGAATAATACGTTCCAGAGAAGCAACGAGAAATAATAAAAGAAAATTGCACAACAAATTGTGAATAAACAAAAGACAACAAAAATAGCTAAGATGTTTGTAGGTAAAATGGGGTGAACAATTAAGCACTGAGTTTATGTTGGAGTTGGAAAATTAGTGGAGCAGCAGAGAGATGAGTGCCACAGAGCATGCTTACAAGCGTGTTAACATGCACTTGGGATTGCCAGCGCCAACACTGGCATTTGAGCCCTTCAAGACTTTTGGGCCGACTGCTAAAGATGAAGTTTGCTGCACATACACACATATACAGTTAAATAACCCATTCATAGATATTACCAAAAAACGTAGCGTTTTTCTCATTTTGCTTTCTTAAGCAGATCTGGAGCACGCAAAGAGCATTGATAGAACATTTGTAAGCCAATTTATGATTTCCATGCTTTTATATTTATATATAAATTAATATATGTATGCATAAGAAAATGTATATGCATATGTATGTATGTGCTCGTGCAAGCATGTGGGCTTTGTTACAACTACTGGAGATGCTTCATTTGCTTTGTTCTGCTTTGCTTCAGACTCTCCCATACTCATTACATTACTTTTCATTTAATTGTTATTGTATTATTGCCTAGTTACAGATATAGATAATCACATTCATACACACACATTCATTGCTGGCTTATGGCTGATAAAACAATGCATGCATAATCCTCAGATAGTCAAACATTTGAGATACAGACGGGCTGCTGTAGGTATTCCTGGGCTAAATAATTGAACTGAGTTACTGCTTGTGTGCTATTTGGTATGTATGCAAATATGTATATATATTTTTAGAGTATACGTACATATACGTTTGTAAACATATGTAAGTATTAATTAACCTTTGTTCTTTTGTGTACGAAATTCATTTATTTGAGGCTTAAAAGTACTTGTGTGACAATACAAAGTCTCAGGTTTGCCCTGAAATAGGCAATTATAAACATGTCAATATATGTTAGAGCGGATGTATTTACAGGGAGCCCCAAAAAGCGGAAAAAATGCGTATGTGAGAAATATGTCACGGATGATTCTGAATAACTTTGCCTAAGAAATTATGGGTCTGAAACGGGCTTTGAGTCAGTGTTATTTAAGGGGAAGTTTGTTTTTAGGGATTATAAAAACTTCTTCGTCAGTTTTTGCGATATCCGAATAAAATTTAATATGTATGTGCACCATGATGTTCTATAGATCATTTGTCGGAATCGGACAGATTCAATAACCACAGGATTTGTCCGGAAAGTAGAGGGCTGAGTCGATTTAAAAAAAAATTATTGAACCATTATGAGATTGATTATTTTTCCGAACATTTTTTATTTCATATGAATTTTATAACTCAATGGAAAAAAAAATCATTATGAATGAAACTCATAGGTTTTTGGAGAGTTTTTCTTAGACGTTCCTAGGTTCCTAGGCCTATTTTTCAGAGTACCAAACGAAAAAAATATTTTTTCTTGATCCACCCTAAAATGCATCGATGTTTGACGACGAATATCTCGTAAACGCTTAACTTAATCGAAAAATCATATGAGACCATTTTTATAGAGCAGATTTTTTTTCATTGAGTTATAAAATTCATAAGAAGTAAAATTTTTTCCGAAAAATAATCAAGCTCGGTTTTGTAGAGCATTCAATTTCTTACAAAATCTAAGGAACAAAATATTTTTTGAAATGGTTGGAAGCGAGATATAAACTTTTCTATCTGATAATAAGAAAAATTATAAAACTGTAAGTAGGAGGACCTTCCCGTTACAATTAAGAACTAATTCTTGGAGAGGCTTTCTTAGAGGTGTCTAGGAGCCCATTTTTCAGAGTACCAAAGGAAAAATATTTTTTTTGAGTCATCCTAATATACATACATACATATGTATATATATATATACTATATCTCATATATAAAATTTCCATGTCACAATGTTAGTTACCGTACTCCTCCGATTTTTACCAAATTTTAAATGCGTATTCAGTAGGTCTGAGAATCGGCTACTATGTATTTTCCAAATTGGACAATTCCAAAAGTAAATTTTTTTCCACACACATTTCTTTTTCGTTTTTTTTTTATTTGTAAAATATTTGAATCGTTCAATTTCGGTCGCTTGCTTTTTTATTCCGTCTATTCAAAGGGTAAATTATTGAAAATTATTCAGTGAAATCTTTATGTATGTTTCACACAAACTAATCAATTACAGATTGAAATTTGCTATGAAGCCACGAAGAGATCGCGCTAATATCAGTCGGCGTTCTGTTTGCCAGCAACGTATGGCAGCCCAAGACATATGTATGAACTACATGAGTACTCCCGGGATGCGATGACATACGTGTGGAATTATTGATCGCTGTCAATTAGCAAGCGATCAATACGATATTATGTGTACAACAACAGCTACGATGTTCGATGCTCTTTATCGGGAAGCAACGTATACATATGTAGTGCTGTTAGATGCTAGATGTACTCCGTTGAGTGGCAAAAGAGAGGTTTGCCGCACGCACACATTCTTCTTTGGATGGTGGATGGTGGTTACCCCAGATGAAATTTATGATATAATTTTTGCGAAAATTCCTCATCGAGAGAAAGATCCAGCATTATACGAAGTGATGAAAATCAATATGGTTCATGGACCTTGCGGACACCACAATACCACTTCATATCAATCAATGTTGCGTATTGTTGTTTGGTGAAAGCGATCAAAAACGTTTGCAAGTACATCACCAAGGAAAGCAACATGGCGATTATTGACCTTGAACGAGATATTATCAAAGTCGGTATTTACTTTTGCAATTCATGAAATTTTCCGACTGTTGGTCATCTCGCGGTTTATTCGGAGAAGGTTAAAGTGTGTATTTCAACCCAGAGAATAGAGTAGAGCCAACGGAAACACCACCAACAACAAAATTGGCATTGACGAGTATTTTTTCGACTTGCGTCAGTGATCCGTTTGCGAGAAAATTACTTTCTTCGGAAATGCCTTGATATTATACATGGCATGCATCGTCGAAGAAATGTGTACACAGAAAACAAGGCCAACCAGTAGATGGACATTCACGTGTATTGCCAACTAATGTATTAGGATGAATTTACACAATCCACCCGAAAAACGATGATTGCTTCTACCTTCGGTTGCTATTGATTAATGTACGCGGTTCAATTTCATTTGAGTCATTGCGTACTGTGAATAGTACGGTGTGTGCAACTTTTTGAGAAGCATGCCAGCAATTACAATTACCGGTAACTGGTAATCGCTGGAATCAAACGATGGAGCCTTCAAATCTGCGTCAATTATGGAACACGAACAAAAATTACATTGTCGAAGACATTTAACCTCGTATTCGCTAAGGCTTGGAAATGGGCAAATTCCTATCATCTTGACAATGAAGACGACACCGTGAATTATCAAGTGGAATTTCTGCATTCTTTGGAGAGGCTTGGTATGCCGTCGCTTCATTTGTGTCTAAAAGTTGATCTGTCATTATTATGTTTCGCAATCTTCAAGCGCCGAAACTGTGTAATGGAACCCAACTGATTGTGACGCAGCTATCTAATTCAATCAGCAGGTTGACTTTCACCCCCCTTTCGCGATAGATCATAAGAAACTAACAGATAATCGTCATTCATTCACTGTCAGCTGATATTGATTTTCATCTGCTTAACTTGGCTTGATTCTTAAAGATTTTCAACGTTGAAATAATCAAGACTGTAATTAAATAAAACACAATTCGTAGTATTTCAATTGTAATTTCATATTAAATCATAACGTTCTTAGTATAAGGATATTTATGGAATAACACATCGGGCAAATGGCCTCCACGACATTCCATACACATACGCATTTGTTTCCAAGGCGATTCTATGTAGATATGGATGAATTTCATTGATGAAACTTTGAATCTCCGCTTGGTTGTATTGCAAAAGATCTGTGGCTTAATTTAATCTCATAAAAAGAGGTCTGATGGTGTTAAATCACACGATCTAGGGGGCCAATTTTGATTGCCAAAGCGAGAGAATGCTTGTCTCGGATATGTTTCAAGTAGTAATTGAAGTGTTTCATGGGCTGTATGACATGTGGCATCGTCCTGTTGAAACCACATATTGCTCACAATAATATCATCCAATTTCGGCGAAAAGAACTGGATTATCATGTCACGATATCAAGCACCAGAAACAGGAACTGCTCAAGAAGCCTCATTTTAATAATGGAACTGGCTCCCAACCTTTCATTATTTTTGAAATATTGTTAATTTTTGCTAAGAAGTTGATTTTTTAGGGTTTTCAACATGAAGCTACATATTGGAAATGGCGGGAAATTAAAATCTAGCGTTAATTTTGGGAAACCATACATAAACAGCTTTGTATATTCTCAGAAAGTAGGCAGTTTTTTAGTACATATATCCAGCTTTCTTGCTTTATACATAGTACTTATGAAGACTCGACTTTGTAGGCAATGCGGTTCTTCCAATAAAGTGTGTCAGAGTGCTTTTAACTCTCAACCGCAAATTTTATTATAAAATTAATTTGAAGTTTTTACAAGTTTTCATTTCTTATAAATTAATTTGCGAGACTAATAAATTCCACGATGAGAACAATATATTTGTGGTTCGAATTGATTGCTTAGATGATTTGTCGAAAAAATTTAAAAAATTTCGCATGGAAAATATTCTAACAAAAATCTTTACTGGAAATAAATTGAAATTATTTATTTCAGTTTCTTACGGTTTTTAATAATTTTTGCATGAATGTGAATATTGTATTTCGAAGTTAAAGATATGTATGTATGGCATGTATTTCTTCTTTAAACTTGCATGAAATTTTTTATACCCTGAACAGGTTATAATAAGTTTGCCAAAAAGTTTGTAACACGTGTGTTTATGCATTTTTATACATATACTACTGTGATCAAATTGAAAGGTGAATTTTGTCCATTTCATCTCTTTCAAAGTAATCCCCTCAAGGTGCAATACACTTATGCCAACGAATTTTTCAGTCATCATAGCACTTGGAAAATCCAACGTCGTGATCGTCGGACATCAGAGCCTTCTTCGATTCAGTTTTATATTCCCAATTGAGTCAAAACCGTGTCCTCGGAGTGGTCATGTAAATTTGCTGAATAGCCACAAGATATTAGTTGAAAATGTGGCGAAATGATCACGAACAATCACTGCAGTGTGAGATGGTGCATTATCGTCTTCCTCTGTTCAATAAATGCAGATATATCAAAAATCGTAGAATTCACTTTTAAAGTCTCACAAAACGACGCGTATCTCAAATACTAAGGAATATTTTTAAGAGAAATTTAGCATAGATGTCAATAACAGTACTACCAACTTACCGAAAAACACGCGAAGTATAAATTAAAAATTCACATATAATTGCCATACAAACTGACCGATCAATCCCTAGATCAAGATCTTTCTGTACCCTTTTTTCGATGAAAAATGTCAGCGTGAAGGGTATATTCGGTATGTCGGTGCAGCTGAAGCTTTCGTTTTCTTTTCTTTTTATACTCTTGCAACATGTGGCTACTGAGTATGTAAGTTTTTTTTTTTTTACTAATCCAGATGGATATATGGTTATATGTATATGAATGATCGTGATTTCAAAGGCCAATGATGGACTTGGCATCGCCCAAATTTAAGTCAAATCACATATAACGGAGCTCCTCGATAGATTAACACGCAAACGATGAGCGTTTATTTTTTGGAACTTTTAACATGAAACAACTCGGCAACAGTGCATCGATGAACTTGATCCAACTTTTAGTGAGGAAGCTCCATCAAGGAGCAGTGTTGAAGACTGGTATTTCAAGATCGCCATTTGACCTAACGTCAGATTCAGACAAATATAGGTATTAGTGGGACTAGCATATATTGTAATTGATATTGCGTGAGCATTTGATTGTGGAAAAAAAAAAATGATTCACGTGGCATCACATTTCTTGATTGCTCATAAAATGCACGTGTTGAGTGGTTGAGAGAACTGTTAATAAAATTCAATAATAATGCTTCGAAACATTTTTGTAACAGTGTGGCAGAGAATGAGTTATGAATTAATAAGAAAAGTAGCCGAAAGTAAACAGCAATTGACTGTATAAATGTATCAAGATAAGCCGAATCTAACAAAAGTTGTTGGCGCAAAAAACACTTTCAAGCAAATTGTTGTCAAATTACAAAAAAAAAAAAAAAAAAAAAAAAAAAAAAAAAAAAAAAAAAAAAAAAAAAAAAAAAAAAAAAAAAAACGAACCAAAAAACTGAACGGAAGTCGGAAGTATTTGTTTCCCAGTTGCCTTTCAAGAAATCAGGAAAACCAACCACTGAAGATGGATCACTCTTTACCACGAGATCTCACATACTAACTGAAACAACTGCATATTTGAGTACTTCAAGCATCGACGTTATGAATAATCCACCGCAAAGTTTTGACTTGGCACCGAATGAGTTCTGTTTATTCCCGTACGAACGTTCCCCTCAACGTTTTTCAACACCTAAAAAGGCGATTGGTGGGTGCAAAAGTCATGTTTTGGAGACACCACAAACAAAGGGCTTCGAAAATCACTTCAAACGAAAAAGTATATAGCTCTTAATGGAGAATATTTTGAAAAATAATTAAGTAATTTTCGATGATTAATATTGGTTTTTGTTTTCTAATCCCGAAAAATAAAAAGTGCCTAAATCGTACCAAAACTTTAAAAGCCGCTAGGTACCAAGTATATGAACCGCAATATCTATAGTTGACTTTTGGTCGAAAATACAGGTCAATGCGTGAGGTGTATAATTGAAAAGTAGATAAAATTCTTGCTGATTATTGTTTGTTTGTGTATCTAAAATGGCTGGAATCGGGTCAGGATTTTCGAACTTCCGGTTGACTTTATATATATATTCCATATTTTTTAGTATTTGGATTGTTAATAGTTTGTGGTATTGACAAATATAAATAAAATCGGGTCAATACTGTACTATATGTCTAAGTTAGCGACCACTCTTCGAATAATGAATGTTCAATTCTTTGGCAACAGTTTGCAAAAAATAAAAAAAATTTGCCAGCGCCTGAAAAAATTTCGCTCGCTTTAATTCCTGAAAGTTGCAAGAGTATTAAATATTCGGTTGCATCCGCCATTAGCTCTTCCTTACTTGTAATTCTTATATTTGATAACTCTTAAGTGCGTTTAAGTGTGTGTGTGTAATAATGTGGAATGGAAAATATTTTTGATAAATGCTTGCTGCTCGAATTGGCAAAATATTTCAAGTAATTTATTGTTAAGCAATATTTTACAAGTTTTTAAAATCTTAGCCTATAATTTTTCAAATAAACTAACAACAAAAACGAGAAAAAACGCTCCATTTAGCTCTCTGTTGCAAAATAAAGCAATTTCCAGCCACACAGTTGCAACTTGCAATATTTACCGGGTTTTAATGAATATTTAAAGGATTTACATATGCAAAAGTACACAAACACACACGCACACATGCATGTGTGCATTTGTAGCAATTTCTGCTGAGTTCTTAGTTTGTCTTAAAAATTTCATATTTTCCACTTTTAATTAAGCTCAATGTTCTGCTATTCATATGCGCATGTAATTCCTTGTATTTAAAAGAATTCACACATACAATCAACCACACAGCCACACACATCTACGGTTGCTCTTGTGTATTTGTTGTTCGGTTGAAAAGGTTAAAGTTTAAGGCTTTGTTTGAGTTCAGATTAATCTGCTCTTTGATCTAAAACGAAATGTCAACGTTATGGTGATTTAAAACGTTTTAAATTCGGCTTATTGAAATCTATCTTGAGTGCACTTTCAGAAATATGTATGTATTTGTCTGTATAGACACACATGCGTCAGCCAGTTGTATGCGAGGATTAAAAAGTGTCGGTGTTTCAAAATTTCATTGAGTATGAATAATGTCGAGATGGAAATTATGAAATGGAATAAAAATAAATTTAAATAAAAATTGTTAAGATTTTTGATTGGCATTTATGAGTATTTAAGAAGTTTGATCTCTCTTTTGAGCTGCAGTGGTGAAGCAACAAGGATTTCTCTTTATTTATTGATATATTTGTTTTTGAAAGTTAGGTATTTTATGACTAATGAAAATTAATTAGAAGGAAAGTTTTAAAAGAAGTCACACTGCAAAAAAACGGTTGAGAATCATAATCTTCAAATGGTTCTTTTATTAAATGATGTAGCTACCAGTAGAAGTATGCATCAGTTGATAGTTTAGCTATACAGTTGTTGTTAAAGCGTTAAAGTTATTCTCGCCTGAAGACACGCAATGGAAAAAGTAAAAAAATTTTGGCTCAAATACCTAACAAACGTTAAAGGGGCGTTTCTCTATCGGAACGAAGTGAGCCTTGTATACGGTTGAACGCTCTTAAAGCGTAGCGATATGATTGTAATATTATCTCCCGTCTCCACTCTAACTATTTTCAATAATACAGCGAACGAGTATTTAGCCAATATCTCATACAAAGCAAGATTTGTGTTTGGTCGAAGCTTCACACTGAGCAAAATCGGTTGACCGTGACCATGATTTAGGTTATTAACCTCTTTGAGAGCACCGCTTATGCAGATATGGTGTTGCTACATCTATAATAGGGTGGGTCGATTCCGGACTTTTTTCGATTTGAGATTTCTTATAGTGCGGAAAAGTTGCCTTAGTACTTCCTGATTCCAATGCAACTTTTGTTTTGAGATCGGATTACATCTTCAACCCCAACTCCGGCCTGGAAATTTCGAAAATTCGCCTAAAGTCGTAAAATTGTATACCTAGCGCCTGAAATACGCATCTCATGGCAAAATTTATAAAACAAAAGTTAGTTGTCAAGTCATTTTCTACCGAAATGGTATATCTTGGCCGTAGGATGAACCGTTCCCGAGATACGAGCGAAAATGCCACAGCGCAAGGTGAAAATCGGCTTGCGGCCACACTTCTTGACGTTGATTTCGCCGAGTGCTATCACTCACATTCATTCACCTACGMMAARGGACACGTTCGGATAGGTCTCCACACAAATATTTTTTCATCGAGTTACTTCGCTCTTGTCGTTGATTTCGCCGAGTGCTATCACTTAAATTCTCTCAACAGAACACAGAACTCAAAATGTCTGTATCTCAATTTAAATTTAGACAGAAATGTCGTATGTTTGGCATATATCCGTACAATCTCTCTGAGTCCCAGTTACCTACTTACCAGGATGGGGTTGAAGATGCAATCCGATCTCAAAACAAAAAGTTGCATTGGAATCAGGAAGTACTAAGGCAACTTTTCCGCACTATTAGAAATCCCAAATCGAAAAAGTCCGGAATCGACCCACCCTAATCTACAACAACTGCAACACATTCCTCAATTCCTCATCGATATGCCTAACATGGCTAATGAGGAACAATTGAATTTGCTCTCGGTAATTCAAACTGGCAGTTATCATTTTTGACCGCAATCGCTTGCCTTCACACAAATTGCCTAAATTTAACAACAAATATGCGGAATTGAAACGTCTGCACCTTTTGTAATATGGTGGTTGATGGCACAACAATGCTAAAGATTTAATTATCTTTTAAACTGTCTTTCAGGACCAGCCCTTAGCGTGATCGAACCCTTTTGGGAAACCGAAGAAAAGTATAAAAGTAAAGAAATAGCGAAGCGTTTACAGCTTAAAAGATTTTTCTCACATCAGGAAATCTCAGGTATTTCTGATATTCGTTCTAATACAAAGCATGCAGTAAATGCAAAAATCAAACCTCGTATTGGAGATTTTAATTGCATGTCGCAATTCGTTATAACTAAACAGATAGCAACATAAATGTGCGTATGCATGTATGTTAATGTCCAGAGTCTTCGTTGGTGTACCTTATAGCCGTTGTTTGATGCAACGCTTCCTTCTGTTTCGGTTGCCTAATTCAACTGACCGCATCAAAAACAAATACAAACCCGGCAAACTTTTTATTTGCATTGACAGCGCAAAAAAGAGTGCAAAAGAGAGACAGGAGAGCAAAGTTAAAGGCGTGAAAGGAGTGAATTGAAATCAAGTAAAATTTAAAAGCAACAAAACGAAAAAGACAGAGCCGAAAGAAATATTAAACGGAAATGTCTCGGTGACTGGCCGACTCTATGAGGTGTTACGGACGTCAATTGTTCGAAAGTGAAAATTCGATTTTGTGGTAAAATCAAGCTATTTTTTGCAACCGCATGTCGGCTAGCGACAGAAAGAGCCGGTAAACTCATGTGGACAAGGACGAGGAGTATGTGCTTGTAAGTTTGCTAATACTCAAATGCATAGACATATATGTATATGTGTGTGTGCTTTTGCGTTGTGAAAAAAGGGCCGACAAAGACAAGCAAACCAGCGAAACAACAAACAACTAAAAGGAGCATATTTAAAAAACAACAATACCAATAAAGGCAGGCAGCCACAAATTGCCAACACACAACTGTGTGGCAACAACAATAACAAAGTCGAGTTAAAATCTGTCATTTAACAGCAACACGATAAGTCGACGAAGTGTGCCTCACAAATTTGCTGCTGGACACTAGGTTCACTCTAGAAGGGTAGAATTGCTTCGGTGTTATTTTTGTTGTTGCTGTGTTGCTAGACAGCTGAAACTTCAACGAAAAATAAACTTCAAAAATTGGTTTCTGCATTTGCATTGAAAAATCCAATCAAGCCAACGAAAAGACAACAGACACCGTGAGGTTTGCGGATGCAACTGTGTGAGAGTGTATGTGAGTGTGTGTGTGTGTGTGGTAAAAGGCAAAGCAGCAACAGAAGGCAGGCAGCAGTCAGCCGCAGACAATCAAATGAAACTTGTAACGCAAACAAATGAATTTTACACACACAAGTGCATTCACAAACACACACGCGGATATGCTTGCAGCTACATGTGGTTGTGTGTGTTTGTGTTCCCGTATGCGAGAGTCAAGCAGAGACTTCACGTTACCGCACCGCAAATGAGCGCAAACGAGGCGTCCACCTGCTATTTGTGCGGCGAAATCGAATCTGTTGTTGTTGTTGTCGGCGTTGTTAAAGTTGTATGTTACGTATACGCACTGTCGTACTAGTGCGTTATGAGACGCTGATACAACAGCTGGCAATATTTGCAGCTTTCGGCTTTTTATGCTTCGATTCTCTGTATGCTGTATGAGGTTTCGTTTTTCTCAGCAATTAGCGTGGAAATATTTGCGATGATATAGACATAAATGAATGAATAAAGTAGTCAGAGAAACATAATTGTAGTAATCGGAGAAAAATATCATACCTCATGAAGTTATTTAAAAAAGTGAATCATTAAAAATTTATTATATATATATTAGTTATTGCACACCCACTTTCACTTACACAACTTTTTTGCTATTTAAAAGCAGACTTGACGCTAACGACTTGACTCAACTCATCATATGGAAGTAGTAATAGTAGTAAAATGGCGACCCTTCTAATTCAACTTCGGGCCTATATACACCAAGGTTAATAATATTTGAAGGCAAAAACATAAAATCACTGGGAAAAAACCCTATGAAACCGAAACAAATAACAAAAAATGTAAGTAAAAAAAAAAAAAAAAAATTATCCGATATGGTTGAAATAAGGGCTATAAAATAATGTATTTCGATTTTCGGCAGAACTACGTCTTCTACGGTTAGTACGGAAGAGTTAAGAATTGCCTTTTATACACACTTTTATTGGTAAACTGGGTAGAAACTAAAACTTGAGTATTAAATTGGAGAAAGGTTTAGATGAGCTTAGGCCCACTTGGTCAGTTTAGAACACCAGTCCGTTGTAGTACCTCAAACTTCTATATAAACAATGGTAAGTATTCTAGTAAGAGTTCCTACTATTGCAAAAAGGTGAACTTTGCTAAGGACGCGGTGCTCAATAGATCTTTTGCGTTTTACTCTAAACCAGAAAGATCTTGCAGTCGCAAATAAGCGGTTCATAGATTTCCGCCCACTAGGTGCACGCGAGCTTCATTTATTCAGTACTAGAAAGAAAGATGGCAGCGGAGATCTAACTTGTTCCCAATTCGATGTGAGCGGAGCAAGAGTTGTTCATCTAGCCACGTCATGCGAGAGTAGTAGTAGTTTTTCAAGTCTTATGATGAAGTGACTTGATGCTATTTCTAGTGAGGATAGACACTCCTTGCCTAAAAAACACTGTAGGGGTCCGATAGCTACAATCTAAGCTGTACGGCGAGCCCCTTACAGATAACTTCCTCTTTAATTTTCTCTTTAAGTTTGCACCTATCTTTGCATAAGCTCACTTTGCCTATTCTCCTGCGACTCTTTCCCACACCATCACTTCATCAAATCGTTGCTGTAAAGTGATTTGCTATAAATCCTTTTGTACAGTTAGGTACCTGCAATATGTGTATGTATTTTTTTGTACTTTGAAAATCGAAATCATTGAGTATGATTTTCGTTCTCTTAATACCATTACCTTCCGAGCGCAGATGAAATTCCTAATACAATTCTTTTTAGAGTGAGGAAACATTTCGAATTTGGCCACTAATAGAAAGGTAAACACCTACATACAAACATATTTATAAGCTTCTTGGGGTACATATACGTATATGTAAGCGTCTATGTACTGCGATAAATGCATTTATCTCTTGAGTGAACCAAGAGGAGTGAAGCGTTCAATATTTCGTGAATTTTTTAAAAGCGTATGGGGGTGAAAAACTAATACGGCAAACAGCTGACAGCCATAGTTGAGCTTATATTTTGTGTAGCTGAATATTACAGCTCTTGCTGCTTTTGTTGTTGTTATAAAACATTGCTTCTTAATATTCGTACACTATTCGAACTGCTTTATGGCACTCAGCGCTTCCGTTCGTGTTGTTATACCCTGTATCAATCAAACATTGCACATAAGCCTTACGTATGATGCTACTTTGGCATTCAACACATTTTTGCAGAATTTTTCAAAATTTTGTTTTTTTTTTTTGTTTTTTTCTTGTTGTTATGCGAAACCTGTTTGTAAAATTTTTCTGTTTCTCCTGCAAAGCGTGCTTCTAATCCTATTTCTGTGCTTCACAGCTTTATTGGGAATTCATGATTAAAACTCGAAATTTTTATTTCTTGTTGCATTTTCGTTCTATCCTTAGTTTATTTTTTCCTCTTTCTACAAAAATATTCCATAATTTTTTTTTGCTAAAAATGTTGAGTTGAAATCACACATTTTCCTGTCATTGAGGGAGTTAATGAAATTTTTGCATACTAATAATATGATATGGAATAGGTATGTAATATCTGAGCTAAATGCCAATAAAGTATTTCAAAAATTACAATGAACAGTAGAAATAGTAAATTTAGTAATTTTTTAAAAATTTGAAAATATTCGAATTGCATATTGGTACAGGATTTATTGATGGTTAGCTATAAAATACAGATTGACATTCACAGTGTTAGTTCAGTCGATAAGATTAGTTTTAAAAAAACATTTGTTTAGTTTTCAAAAAAAAAAAAAAAAAAAAAAAAAAAAAAAAATATTTCTTCAAACATGGTTTAAGGCGTATCCTGGTAGGTACTTCATATTTTTCGCTGCGCCATCTTGAGACCCAGCATTCATTATTGGATTATATTTGATCGAATGGACCATGTCCAGCACGTGCAGAGTATACACGAAGACAGTGAAGCATTGATTCACCACCGTTCGCAGCAACTCGCACTGACGTATGGAACGACTGGCCACATTTTACGTTGAGATCATTAATTGAAAGTGTACAAAATACAGCTTTGGAAAAAATTAAAGCCGATCTGCCTTCTCAAGTGAAATCATTTCATTCTGTGATCTCTTGAAATATTCCAAGAACATCCGAAGTCTTCGCGGATGGCGGTTAGCGATGAGACCAATTTTTGGCTCAATAAGTATGTAAATAAGCAAAATTGGCTCATTTCGGACGAAGAGCAACCTGATGATATCCATGAGGTGCCACTTCATCCAGAAAAAACAACGGTTTCGTGTGATTTGTGAGCCGGTGGAATCATTGGTGCATATTTCTTCAAAAATGATGGCAGTAAGAACGTAGCCAACAAAGGCGACCATTATCGTGATTTCCGTGACATTTGGTTTTACATCCATTAATCAATAATAATAATGATAATGATGATAATTTATTGAGAGAACACTTCTGTGAGCAGATAATTTCACATTTTGCGCCAGCCGATGGGCCACCAAGATCGTGTAATAGTACACCAATAAACTTTTTCCAGTGGATATATGTAAAGTTTTAAAGTCTATGAGAGTCATCCGTCTTCGATTTAGGCCTTGGGGCAAAAAATCATACGTGTAATTTCAGCGCATGCAAGTTACCAGTTGAAATGCTTGAAGGAGTCAATGAGAATTTGACTCAATGAGTGGACTATCTGAGACGTAGACGCGGACAACATTTGAAAGAGATAATCTTCAAAAAATAAATGCCAAAGAATGCTCCTTCGAATGATTGACATTCACTATTAAAGTTGAACTATTTTTTTTTCTATATTTTTTCCTTTGAAAAAGTAGGGATTCTCGCAATGAATCAGCCTTCACATTCGTAGGTACAAATTTATTTCAAAAGATGCATTTTTAAACATTCGCAACATTTTATAGTTTGTTCATATAATCGAGATATATATGAAGTTATATAAAATTAATGTATATATAAATGATCGAGATATCATGACGAGACGAGTTGAATTCCGAGTACCAGTCTGCCTGCCTGTTGAAACTGCATTCACATGTTCTTTGGAACCCAAGGAAAGATTGTTATTGCATGTGCTAAAAGTCGTATGACAAATTACTAATTTAAATACAGAACTATAGTTTTATACAAGATATCAGCGTAGCGAGGCACATCTGTGGGATTTTTTTTTATAAGTGGGCGTGGTCCCACACCGATAAAGTGCATATCTTCCAAACCGTTGAAATTTAAACCACACTTGCTCTTTACAGTATACAAACCAAATATCAATCAAATTATTAGAAAGAAACTTAGCAGAAAAGAGGATCTCAAGTTGTTCATCAAACGCCCAAAAATTGTCGAAATCAGAGTGTAACTTTTATGGCAACCAGACACCAAATATGTGGACCCCGATGCATATGGCCTGGAGTTTTGTAATGAAAGCATGCTTTTATGCCAAGAAAAAAAATATATAAATATTTTCGAACTTGCCATACATGTTTTTTATGTATTTAAATTACAATCAAATGCCAGAATTAATAAGTGGACTCAGGCTGATGTCCTTATCATCAGTTCTGTACTGGTTTTCGTTTCCATTAAATCTTTAAGTATTTCTATGTATAGTAGTATGATTTTTTTACGTAAAATAAATACTATGTATTCACAAAAGGTAACCTAAAGGGCTAGGTGCATTTTCTGAGAATTCTAACTGTAATAATGCTTTAGTGTGAGCGGTGCCACGCTCAGTCAGTGGCCTTAGGTCTAGTATTCCGTTTTGTAACCGCAGTTAATACTCACCTCTTCGGAAGCTCATGAACTTTTCCACCAACCTTCTCCTTATGCTTTAAACTAATTCTAAAGATAAATTTTACTTATTTTCAAATCTGACTTCGTTCCTCACATAAATTCAGATACTCAATGTATTATATGATCAAGTTGAGGCAGCCCCTTAAATAAATAGAAATGGAATCAAAGCTTCTATGGAAGTAGTTAAATGAAAGTAAGTACTAACTAGTAATTGTAGTCACTTAAAAACTGAAGTTGAAACTTGTTCTTATTTCTTTTTAGTCTAGTTTCTTTTATATTTTATTCTCTCACTAATCTTTTCTCATGGATTGTTTTACGAATTCAGTATAAATTTATGGTCCTTTAAGAACTAGTAAAGTGAGATTTCTATGCTAAATTTCATCACACTTAACGTTTTTTTTTATAAATTAACAGTGGCTGAAGTAATATAGCAAAATCTCCATTTTATTAATATCTTTATAATTCATTTTCAAGAGTTATTACTTTGAGTTGAAAAAATATTTAGGAAACACTAATTGGGTCATCCCATAAATCCGCATCAACAGAATACCAATTTTTCATAGTTGAGTATATGACGCCGCAATATTTAATATTTTCATATATTTCATAAAATCTACACACACACACATGCACACAAACACATTCAAATACGTGTATACGCAACCAACTAGCCTATGATTGATTTATTTCAATACTATTTCTGAAACATCAAAATATATTATAAGCTTGTACAGCACTGATAGTAGTGCCATCGAAATTGGCCTCGACAAAAAAAAAAAAAAAAAAAAAAAAAAAAAAAAAAAAAAAAAAAAAAAAAAAAAACTAAGAAAACACACAAAATCCACATAAAATATAAAGTTATTTAAAAATTGTAGAAATAAAAAGCCATAACCATTTATATTGCAGCTTCTATTCAGTGGAGCGTTCATCATCGCTCCACACACAGACTAACACGCACTCACGGTGCATATGCGCGTGTAAATTAAAAAATTTTCCATCACTCACAATCTCGCTACGCGCAATGAATTTTTATTTATTGCAAGTTATATCATAAAAAATGTTTTCCCTGCTTTTATTGACGCTTTGAACATGTCAATTTAATGTGCATATGTGTGTGTGCATAAAGTGCATTCAAAATAAATAAAGTCATACAAGCAGAAGCAGAGAAATCAAATTGTTTTAAGGTTAGCTTTTATTTTTTTCGCTAAATTGGCAACGTCAATATTTAGTGTTCTGATGCGATACTTTGTTTACTTTGAACCCAATTTCGATTGATGTTAGCCACAAATAAGGTAAATATTATTACTAACTGTATGATATGTATAGACGCAGATTCTTTATTGGCGCTCTAAAAGCTAAATTCGTCGGATAAAATATGGCGCGGCAGTCGTTATCATTATAGATGTCTCTGTTAAATATATTCGCTACTTTCGATTAAAAATTCAACATCAACAACAACAAAGTTATTTTCACGCTGACTGAAATTATTCAACAAAGCAGTTCCACTAAATCTTGTGTGCGGCATCAAATTTGTGGTCACGAAATGTTCAAAATGTTTAAAAAGGCTTTCGGTGATCATTGTTTGTAGCGAGCAAGTGTTTTTCATTGGTACAAATTACTCAAAGAGGTTCGCGCACGCGTTGACGACGTCCAGAACGGCCATCAAAATAAACTGAGGGCCAACAGCTAATTCGAAGATTCACAGTCAAAGATCTTGCTGGCATTGTTGGTATATCGAAAAGGTCAGTGGAAACCATTTTGACAGACGATTGGACCCAAGAAAACCAAAATCAATAAATTTTTTCGAAAAAAATTGTGAAACAGTACTTTCCAAATAGCAGGTTATCATGGAAAGTATTTTTACTGAGGGTGAGTTTTGGATCTATGTTTACGACCAGCAGTTAGGTGATCATTCGGTCGAGTCTTGGTTTTTGCACCACGGCATTGCACCAGTATGTAACTTTGATCCTTCGTTAGTTTTTCGCCAAATTTTCAACCAATATCGTGCTGCAATCACCATATTCGCCTGATTTAGCTCCGTGTGGCTTCTTGCAATTTAGCAAACTCAAACGACAGCTCCATGGAAACCGTTTTGAGTCAATTGAAGACATTAAACGTAATTCGAAACGTTCATTGAAGACTACTCCGGACATTGGCCTTAACAGTTGTTTAGAGGATTGAGAAAAACATGGCTAGAGATGTTTGAGGGTATGACATAGATTTACTAGAATAAAATAAGAATTTTAAAATTGTGAAGAAATTCTTATTATTTTTTTTTAACATATTAACTATATGCGTCCAGCTATCACATCGTATTTTCAAGTTTTGATAGAATCGCCCAAAGAATTTCTTCTTTCTGCGTGTTTTTTTTTAACGTTTGCTCAAGTGATTTTCAGGTCTGGGATTACCTTGTTTTCTCTTTAATAATTTCGTTCGTTATGGTTGGACTTTATTCTTAAGCGAGTTATATTATATATCACCCACAGATGTATTGGTATTTTGGCCGAGGGATGATTATGATACAGGTAGATATTAGATTCTTGGGTGAGGTAAACTTCTGAGGGACTTGCTTGCTATCTTGATTAACATAATAGCGTCATTTTGATTTTCGAACTAGAGAGATACATATCTTAAACCGATATCAAGTGTGGAGGAGAAGAGGATCGGTTTATCTTCGGTTTTTCACCACGAATTTTATACTACTCATGGTTGAATATATTACCCGTTTTTGTTCACTTCAACGTTGAAATCATCCAGCCTTTGTGCGACTTGTGATAAGTTGTTGTTGTTGTTTGAGTAGCTGCTTATACCTAACATAGGTCAAGTTATACTGGATATTGTCAGCGATGTCGAATAACGGGACAGCTTTTTTAAAATATATTTTTAAAGAGGAAAGATGCAAAATCAGAAAAACGCTCATAATTCTATGAGATGCAGACGCAAAATCTCTATAAGATCTGTTGTAGGTGGGTAATCTATTTAATCTGTTATACTATGCAAAGCGTAATCGCACAGGAATTACGAAAATATGATGAATTGATTGGAGTTCTTAGCTTGGCTTGGAAATAAATTGTCACTCTCAGAACATCACTAATTAAAGATCAGAGTAGATATTAGCAACTTTTGCATTAAGGAATTGAGTGCTCGTTTATAGGATGCACCGTCTGCTATAAAATTTTTCACATCGAAGTTGCATTAGTCTAAGAATATTCGTCTTTAAGCTGATACATGGGTAATTTCGATAAAATCAATTTATCAAAAACTGTATGTGACTTGTTTTGAACATTGTTCAGGAGATATCAAGTGGTATTTTCCCACCGTTTACATCTGTGTTATTCTGGTCATTCATAATGCATTATATATGGTGCATTATAATTCTTTACCAATGGGCCAAAAACTTTATACTATATGGTATCACGTAACACATTACTTAGTACTGTCGTACTTATTTGCTTTGATTACAATCGTGGTTGTGTTGTATTTAGAGTACAAGGGTAACGATCGTCAAAGGTTACTCGGATAATCTCAGCTGGCTAAAATCTCAGCTTCTTCACTATCGGTATGCCGGTATGCAAAGTGATTAGAATAGTTTGTAGGGTAGTGGTTCAAGAAACTTCCAGCTGCGTTCCAAAGTAAACAGGACTTAAAAAAACAATAAAAAATGTTAACATCGAAGCTAATATACCCTTCACAGGTGCAATTATTTCAGTAACTATGTGTTCAGTCTGGAATATATGTGCTATGGTAATCCGATGTGAACAATTTTTGCGAAGATTATATTATTACCTTAACCAGTAATCCACGTAAAATTTTGTGAAGATACCATCTCAAATGCAAAAGCTTTCCATGCATAAACTTGATTCTAATTGTTCAGTTTGTATGGCGCCTATATGTTATAGTGGTCCGATATCGGCAGTTCCAACAAAGGAGCAGCTTCTTGAAGTGAAAATGACGTTTGCAAAATTTCAAAACGATATCTTAAATCTGAGGAACTAGTTCGTATATATTGATCATTTATCTATATACATACTTTATAAGGCCGCTGATGCTCCCTGCTAGGATCTTACCAACTTCGTGACAGACTTAATATACCCTGTTTAGGGTAATTGTTTTTTCAGCAAAATCAATTAATTTTATTCAAAATAGTCTCCTTCTGCTTCAATACAGTTTTTTGCACGGTCCAAAAGCATGACGAACAAGTGTTTAATCCCGTTGGCAGGTATGACCGCCATCATACCGGTACCTCTACGTCTGCATAACACTTTCGTTTCATGAGCAAATGCATCTTTCCGAAAAGAAAGATGCTGCACGGCGCCATATCAGGTGAATACGGGGAGTGGTGAATGGTTAAAATGTGATTTTTGGCGTCGATCAGTGAGAATAATTTTTGGTCGTCAGTTAATTTGTGTGAACTAAAACCGTGGCCGCACCTTTCGAAGCCAAAATGTTCGGTCAAAATGCGATAAATCGATGTTTTGGAGATGTTCAATTCCATTTCGATGGATTTTTCGGTGATTTATGTCCTCACAACCACTCTGAAAACATAGAAACCACTCGTGCACTCTGCTACATACTGACACAAACGCAATAACTTCACTTCCAATTAATGAAATGTCATGACATGGCGCAAGGTTCAAAAAGGCTTACTTTGGAATGCATCTTGTATAATTTTATGAACATTAATTTCTGGTTTCAGAAATTTTCTTCGTTTTTCAAAAAATTCCTTTTTGCTGCTATTACTCAAATGGAGGCTTTCGGAAATACAATTAAAGTGTAAGTTATTAAATACTTTTATTGTCATCCCAGTTCCATTATATATTACCGGATACCTCACCCACCTCTTTTACCTGTTTTGCACACAGAAGATTAAAACAGAAAATATTAATAACAGAGACTGGTCTCTCATGTAGTCTATTGTAATTGCAAATCCCAGACTTCGGTAAATATAGGCTATAAAGATTCAAAATATAGTACAGTGGATAATAATTATTGCAATCATATTTCTAACGCCGTTACATTTTTAGCTGTTGTCTTATTAGAACTCCTTTATCGCCTTGATATTCACAAAACCACGGATGGCCTTGATAAAATAAAGCATTAATGTAATGTGGATTAAATCGCTAAAATATTAAGTAACGGTCACTTAAACTGATTCCTGAATCATCAATTTTCGATTAATTTGTGTGAAAAAGATGTAGTGGCTAAGAAGTTTAAGCTTCTTTGGTATTGTTCGAAATTTTTTTAACTGAAAACTCAGTTTTTCTTTCTCTCATGGTAGCATTTGACTCATATTAAAAGAATTAGAAAAAAAATACGCAGGATTATTATTATTTATTATTAAATTTCAATGTAGTCACACTTTAATAGAGCAACAGTAATATCGAAAAAAACACGTGTTTCTTATCACACGCCATGGCGTATACGTAACCGCCGCTGTCATTACATTAATTGGTCAAGAACGTGGATGCTACCTTCCGGCTAAAGCAGCAATCAATCAATTTCAGCCACGCTCTCGTTCTCTTGTTAGCATTATGCTGCGATATTGATATCTTGGACAGTTTTATTGTTGTTTTTGTTGCTATTATTCGTTTATTTGGCACACGCGCGCGCCAGTAATGCCAATCAGCAAGTGTCAAGCGTTTTGATGGTGCTGATCAGAAAGGCGGCAAATGCTGCACAACACCAACAACAAGCCACCTAAATACATATGTGTGAGGGCATGTAGTTGTTAACTTCTGGCCGGACGAAGTATTTATGTGTAAAATTGTTAATAGTTGAGCGCTTGTCGCTGCACTTGTAATTGTCAATATTTAACGCTTAGCAAGTGATTGATGATCTGACCGGCTTTGTTTTCGGAGTAGTAATGGTGGTGACTATTAGGTACATGAGGGTACATAATGAGTGATAAGGTGATTCGCTTAATTTTTCTGCGCTTTTCGCTAGGTCTTTTGCATTGGATTTAGTGAACTTTAAGCTCAAATATACTTGATTTGCCTTTCAGTCTGTTGTAGATGCAAAAAGCTCGCAAATCAAATAATTAATACAAATATTGCCTACATTTAGGAGCTATGTTGAATAGCTTCATATTTGTGCAGAATAGTGCCTGAGTTGAAGCTTAAATTTTGAAGGGTTTTCAATAAAAAGTTTGTAAAGTAAATTATGACAATATGTGCATCAGAGCTGGTTTATCACACTACTCAAAAAATCCGAAGAAAAAATCTGCGGCAGATATGTTAAGAGTCTTGTGGGGTATTTGACGTGATTTTGATTATAACTTTGGGTTCCGTTCCATCAATTGCAACAATTTTTGTATTTTTGGTAAATAATGATGCCTTGACCACCCTTAATATAACACAAAATTTCCTCCTTAGTTAAAAAAGATTATATGGAACTGACACGGGAATTTAAATATAAAATATTTAGAACAAAAACAGCAAGTCAAAAAATTTACAGTTATACGTATGTAAATAAAACTTTTAAGGACTTAGGTTTGCTAACTGATTCGTATGGGGTGCCAAACTTTTAAAGCAAAAAAGTGAATTTTAAATAAATAACATGCATGAGTTAATAAAAGAGTTTTACATTTATGAATCTTTTTTTAAATTTTATTTTTGTGAAATTTATTATAAAGAGCTGCCACCTACCTAAGATTTTATTTCTATTCTAAGTATTAATTTAATAAAATAAATAAGGAAGCTCTAAGTTCGGGCGCAACCTAACATTTCATACTCCTGCAGTAATAGGGAGAGGGTAATACATAAAATTCGTAGCTTTGTACATATATGAGGTCTAGGGAAAGCTGACTGAAATAAGTCACACATTTGCCGATACATCGGGTATAAAGTCGACCGCAAGTTCGAAGAAATTATTGAATTCTTGAATTTTTATAACATATTTTCTTAACTTCAGCAAATTGTTGATGCAATTTAGAATATTTTGAATAGTCTACAACTAAACCAATTTTTTTTTATGTTTTAAAGCTCGAGATTTTAATTTTTTTAATTTACATGGCTGTCTCGAAAACCATAAATTAGCACTTTTTTTTGAGTACCAACACGATTGAGACAAAGTTAAGTAGATATGGCCACTATTAGCGCAAATTTGAATGCACTATAATTCTATGAAGCTTACATGCAGAACATCGACTTCTTCAGATGGAATTGAATAATGAACAGCAAACAGAAAACCACATGCTATTCTGCTCAGCCGGTCATATCCAAAGATTTCAAATTCGCTATTGAATATCTCAATATCAAAAATTTGGGGCTTTTGCCAAGTTTTTCTGAAAGCATTGATTTCAAAATTAAAATTAAAGCTATTTAAATAGAGATCTGTAGGTTTTTTATTAAGAACTTTAACATTTTGATAACAAATACTCAGCGAATTATTGTTAATCAGTTTTTTGTATCAACGGGTTTTGTTGGCAAGTCCATTCGAAGAAGTTAGAGTCCGCTCAAAAACAATTTTTACTTTTTGCTTTAAATCAAAAAAAAGTTTTATTGCGATAAAAGTGGACGTGATTGAAGTCCGATTTTTTTTGTATTTGCATAGGAAAACCTTTATATAATATAAAAAAATTGGTCGTCATTGGTCGAGCAGGTCTTGACATATGGCTTTTCAACGCCATATTTATCATCCATTTTTGACCCCTTTTGCTATAAACTTTTTGAGTCATCACAGGAGTGCATTCTCTGGTGCATTTTAGTGATTTATTCCGTTTTTAATAGTTTTAGCCGAATATGAGGAGTGGGCGGGATTATAATTCCATTTGTTTATTTATTTAGTTAGTCTCTTCGAAAATAACTTGATGCCAGAAGGCCATACTGAAGCAAACAAAAACGGCATTAAAAAAGATAGGGATTTGGATATCCCTAGTACCGTCGAAAAAGGAAATTTTTTCCACTTTTATTATGGGAACTACAAAATTTACCCCTGTTTTTCGACATCAAAATTGTTTAACCCCTGCCAAAATGCCATTTTTATCGGAAAAGCTAAAAGGCTATTTCTTCGAAAATATTCGGAGTTTACCAAT
This sequence comes from Bactrocera latifrons, assembly GCF_001853355.1. Classification (NCBI taxonomy): domain Eukaryota; kingdom Metazoa; phylum Arthropoda; class Insecta; order Diptera; family Tephritidae; genus Bactrocera; species Bactrocera latifrons. The sequence goes on from NW_017535086.1 coordinate 492,619, forward strand.
GAAACTTCGTATTATATTTTTGAATAGTTTTTCAATTGATTAGCGCGAAAAAATTTTTAATTTCAAAAAATTCTGGATGTATCTCCCCTTAAGTAATTCGATCATCTTATAGTTGTTGAATTAATAAGAGCCCGTTCGAAATTTCACTTCTCAGTGAAGTTACTTCAGGGAGAATTTTCAGCTCGTCTCATCATCGCGATGCAGAGTTGCCACCTTTTTAAAGCTTTCACATATTATGTAAACTGAAGGCACCCAATATCAATTATGCGTACACAATTAATAACAGAGTTTCCAAAAAAAAAAAAAAAAAAAAAAAAAAAAAAAAAAAAAAAAAAAAAAAAAAAAAAAAAAAAAAAAAAAAAAAAAAAAAGGAATATGCAATTGTAATAACTAAATATAATAAAAAAATTTGAATGTGAAAATTTATCTACTAGAAATTCGTCGTCCTCGTTTTTTCTTATAAAGTTGTTGTATATTGTAAAAAATATGCTTGAAACTAAGACCACTCTTTATTCATAACTCTCTTTCAAGGCGGGCCCAAGAAATTATAAAAATTATAAACTGAGTTTAGCTAAACTCATAAAGGTTATAATGTACATTTTTGCATCCAAGCAATTATATTTTTATCAAAGCATACCACAGTTTACAAAGCTTAACACCGACCGCAAATTTGTTTAAGTGTTTTTAATAAAATTTGAGTTTATGTGAAAAATGTTATAAAAATTGTTCCACTACACTATATTAGTACGCACTAACCCTCTGCTCATCTTCATAGATAAATAAAAGCTAAAACATTTATGGTTTTCATCACAAATGTTATTTCTGAAATTTATTATTCTGTTAATAATTACACTCGTGCACACAAATTGTATTTGTCGATTGGCGCAGACTTATTTCTACTCTCAGCTTGAGTTCACATTGTAATTAGCTGCCCACAAATCGACTGTAATCTAACTTAAATGCTCCTGCGCTTAACTACGAAATACTGTTTTGACATTTCGTTGTCCTCAACCGGGTTTTCATACGCTTGTTGTTGTTTTTGCTTTGACTACTAGACAGTAAAAGTCAAAATTACGCACCACATTAATCATAACAAAAATGTTTGCAAATTAAATAAATTGATTAAAATGCATAGCCTAAAGGCGAGTGGCATATTTTCAGCTAACAGTAAATGCAAACAATTCAAACAAGTTGGAAGGGGGACTAATAGCACCACTCTCAAATGTAAATAATAAGCAGCAGCATACCGAAAAGACAGCTGAGTGGTGGGCATAACCAAATGGTTGGCTGCCAAAAGACTAGCCGTCGTTTGGTGATGAAGCTGGACCCGCCCTCCCACTTACTTGGCGCGCTGCCATTTGCACCCGCACATTCGTTTCGCTCTGCTCACGGATTTTGGAGTTTGAGAGCTACTCAAATGCTGCCGCTAGCTGTTGAGCACACACACATATAAACATGCAAACGCATGCTTAACGGTAACTATGTAATTAGTTAGTTTATGGTTTGCCATAGTCAAGCCAAAAGCCAAAACTGGCCTAACTCTTTGCGCAGCGAACTGTCCAAGCGTTGTGAGGTTCATCAAAACCTAGACTTTGCCATCTTAACTATATTGTAGAATATATATTTATATACAGGACTAGATATATAGATGTATTTATGCTTGCGTTATGTAAATTTATTGCGCGTATCAAGCTTTGTTTGTTTTTGTTGTAAGCTAAAAATATCTGATATCCTTAGCCATCGGCGCTTTTTGGCATTTTAAGCTTATCTTTGTTTACTTTACTTTAATTATTTTTGCTTTTCAATTAATTGATAATTTTGGTGTATTCGCGGTCGGTTGAGTTGAAGAACATTGTTGCGCGGATAATTTTTTTGTGTTGAATAATTAATAATCAATATTTCTACAAGTTATTTTATAAACTCGTATGGAAAGCTCTAATGAAAACTTTGCGGTGTTACCAATGATTTAATCGTTTCGTTTATTATGTAGTTAGATAAATATGATATGTTTGAGTTATAGCACATTTACTCTCAGAAATGCTAATGTACTGAATAAGACATCAGAAGTCTAAAAAAGAAATCTCGAAACTTTCTTCAATTAACTGTCGAGTTAGGCTCAAGGTAGACCGTGCAGACTGAAGGATGTGTTACAGAAAGACTGTATGTGTTCAAAAGTACTACAAATAAAAAAATCGAAGAAGTCTCGTATAGGCCATATGAGGGAAGAGCTTCAACCTAGTGGACAATCGAAAAAGGATACTAAAGGGTAAAACATAAATAAACCCGCAATATTAGTTTGATTAGGCGTAGAATAATAATTATTAAGCCGATTATGTGAAAATTGCTTAGAATTATTTCCGTATTCACCATGGTTGTGCTCACCGATCTTTATCAGAGTTGATTAACTTCAAGAGCAAGACATACTCGCGGGAAAAAATGTGGCTATATTGAATCAAATATGTCTTTCACCACCAGCAAAGACCTCCCTCGGCAAACAAAAACCAAACTCTATAAGTCACACATAATTCCCATCCTGCTATATGCTGCAGAGGCTTGGACAATGACAACAACTGATGAGTCGACGTTGCGAGTTTTCGAGAGAAAAGTTCTGCGAAAGATTTATGATCCTTTGCGCGTTCTCTACTGCGAATATCGCATTCGATGGAAGGATGAGCTGTACGAGATATACGACGTTGACATGGTTCAGCGAATTAAAAGACAGTGGCTACGCTGGCTAGGTCATGTTGTCCGGATGGACGAAGACACTGCAGCTCTGAAAGTATTCGACGCTGTTTCCGCCGGGGGAAGCAGAGGAAGACCTCCACTCCGTTGGAAGGACCAAGTGGAGAAGGACCTGGCTTCACTTTTAATATCTAATTGACGCCACGTAGCGAAAAGAAAGCAATTGTTAACTTGTCTATAATCGCGTAAGCGGTGACTACTCCCATCAAGAAGATGAAGAATATCATTTTCGGCTTTGTGTTCTGCGTGAATGTTTTCGCCCCACCTTCTTACATTCAACTATAACAACTAGTATCCGACAAGATTTTAAGCCTTACCACATGAAACCCTATTGAACAGTGTGTAGTAAAAACTCCTACATGATGCACGAGCTTGGCGATGAAGTAGCTTAATGCTATTTCTACTGAGGAGGGCACTTTTTCACTACCTTTAAACGTGCAGTTAGTGAGTTCAGTGCAAGTATTTCCGCTCTATCGTCAGAGTGATTGGTCATTTCCCTGAAAGATGCTGTACGTTGTAGCAGTGCATCTCTGCTTGAACAACACACAGCTTAAAGGAAACATTCACGGAGATTTTCTTACAGAAATCTTTTCCACCGACCTTCGCTCGATATCCCCATCCCTCTCGTTGGTATGTTGACAGAAAAAAAAGCCGCCCCGAGTGGCCTCTGCGACTAAGTGATCCAAGTTTTCAGAAATGCAATTGAAGGCGGAGAGAATCCCGACGTGACATTGTTCGCACACTTCGCAGCAAAAGACCTGCCGTAAATGTCTACGTGTGGTATGGTTAAAATTGCATTAACTGCAAGCTTATTGGGTGTTGAAGTTCGCAGTGCAGCGGAAATGCTGATGAGAGCCGCTCTTTGAACATACTCAAGCTTTTAGCAGGTGTAGACTTTTCGAGCGCCCTCCATCAGATAAATACTACGCTTTCATAGAGTGCAAACACAACATTTGGTGAGAGTCCCCATGTTTTCCTTACTCTTTCCTAAATATTTGGTCTCCATGAAAGTTTTCTATGAAGGATGAACCCTGGGTATTTCCCCTGTAAACAAGTTCAAGACGTGAACCTCCGAAAGAGGGGAGAAATACGTTAGGAATATTATAACGCCTAGTAAATTAAATAATTTCAGTTGTGCTTCAGTTGGCGGCTAGGCCTCTTCTATTCGCCCAGTTCGATACTAGGTTTAGGTACTAATTTAATTATAAGAACAATGTCGTCAGCTGACAGTCTAGTTCTTTAAATTCTTTAAGTAGCTTTTTAACCACCAAAAAACGCCACACACAGCGGTGCCCATTTAACCCTTCGGGACACGTTACCGCACTCCGCTATAACAGCTCTCTTGCAGATATTACTATATATATATACTTGTATATAAGGGCTCGAGCTTCGATTCCACCACCAAGGTTTCAAGATATTTGATCATTTTGGTATATTGGCTTTGTCATTTAATCCGTAGAAAAATATTATAACATTTTGTTAAAAAACTGTGTTTCATTTTAAAACAATTACAATCTGTCTGGCTAGTAACTGAGAGAGGAAAACTCGCCGGAATATTGAAGCAAATTTCTATCTGGAAAATAGTCAACAAACTTTTAGTAAAGTGGACACAACCATGACTACTCCCAATATAACACAATTATACATTTGATTCTTTCAATTTGCGGGTGTAAAATTGATGTCCGGAAGCAATTAATATAACACGATAAAACTTTGCACTTATAGAGCTTTAAGAGTACTAGTATGTGGACCCCAATATCTTAGTTGACCTTTGACCGAAAATATGTGTATGAAAAATGTGGTTAATCGGGTAAACATTTCACTGAGCCCTCTTATACCTAATATAAAAGTTTTCGAACATCCGGTTTTCCGCATACATCTGTTTATTTGTACAGCGTTTGTGCTTAAAAGGAAAAAAATTGGACGGAAACTTGGCATAGCTCTCATGATCCGTTATAATCCTTCATTGTATGTGACGTACTTTAATGAAACCTAATGAGACCTAACTCAAATCTACTACATAAACCTAAATGGCCAGCTTACGGGTTATATAAAATGTATATGTACGTCTCTGCTTGACGTCTTACACTTTAAGGTATTTCCCTGGCTTTGATTCTTGCAAATTTAAAGGACTATAAAATGTTCGGTTCCACCCGCACTTAGCCCTTCCTTTATGGTTTCAAATCCATATTATTTACACTTTTATTGCACTCAGTTAAGCACATTTCCGGAGCAATAACATATTTCTGGTATGATCCCCTAATGCTATAAGCTTCTATAAGCTTTAAACAACACCTTATCCAGAGACACGAGCAATCTTCATTTGCTTGATTTCAATGCCTGCAATTGAGCGATCTACAAAGTGTAAGCGCAAGTTTCTTGCTTATTATATTAAATGAAAGTACGGCAAATACAATATGCCTCCAACCGCAGTCTGATTTCATAGCAACAATAGCAAATTATTTTCAAGCGAAATGTGCAACGGCAATGGCCAAAGCAGGAGCAGTGACCAAAGGCACTGGTGGTCGGCTCACATTGCTCATCAAACGAAGCCAATCAAGATGCGAATGCACAGACATATCATCGTTATATATCTAGTAGGGTACTTGTGCTTGATGGCGATACAAATATTAACCGAAATATCCGGGTAGGACCAGGTTCCCTTAAAAAGAGATTTTTTGTTTAAATTAGTTTCTTTAGAACCTAGATAGTTCGGTAAAGTGAACTTTTATAATTTTTTTCTCACACTTAAAAGTTTGAGTTTTTTTTTAACTTTACACGTTTTTGAATATTCTAGCATACTAGAGAAGTTCTTCAATTGAAGTTTTCTTACCACGTTTTACTGTTTCGGTTCAATATCAACGGATTGTTATCTCCATTTTCCTGAAATCCAAAATTTTTATTAGGCGACCCGTTTGGATATCCCACTTAATTCAATATACGGTTTGTTCTGATGTGCACCATGCACCTTCTTAAAAGCTACTCTTAAACCTTTGTTTAACTTCGAGCAATCTTACGACTCTTTCCAAGATATGCCAAGTGCTTTTGAATTCTCTCTTAATGTAGTACTTAGTCTGGTAAGTTGAGTTCAAAAACTCAAAATTTTTGTGCAATTTGTAAGTAGGATGTCTTGAGAATATACTGTGAAAATTTCAGACAGAAATTCGAAGAGAACTCATTTTTATTTTTCTATAAAAAATCACCCTCCAAAGAAGTCATGAAAATAGGCATAAGTTCCCATACCAATACCTTAAATCTATTATTTAGAACTAACCTTTACCGACCTCAATTCTACAACGGCTACTTTAACATCTTTTGAAAACCGATTACTTTTCGTACTGGCTCTTCGGTTGTGGTTATCCTTTTTAATTACGATTGCGGCTGCTTCGTATGATTAAGCTTTGGCATTGGCACTGACATGTGGTAGGAAGAGGGAAAGTGTTGTTGTGCTTTAAGCGATTATGTATAAAGGCAAGATGAGTTATTTGTGGAGATTTAGCGGTGGCTAAGCCAAAAGCGTGTGTTCTCATACATACATATGTGGGTGCATATATGTCCGTACATGTCTATATTTCAATGTTTAGGTGTGTGTGAAGGCAGTAATGTTTCATTAGATTCATGTGGCTGTCATAAGTCGGTTGCGCCATAATTACATATTCGTGCCAAAGCGCCAATAACAAGAGCAACAAAGGCGGCAGCATCAATACAAATACAAACAATCGCACACTCCCTGCAGCATTTCGGCTTGTTCAAGCGAGCATTCATCACGACACACAGTGGTACGTTTTGAGAATATATAATTGTAAATACGTTTTAAAAGTGTATTGAAAGTTAGTGCAGATTTTGAAAATGTTTATCAACTGAGTCCGATCGTATTTGTCAAAAATCTCGCGACTATATTTCGTCGTAAATAAGGTTAAGAAAACACTCCTCCAAAGGAATAAGAGTTCAATTGTTGTCTTGTAAGCTTAAATAAGACCAATTTTTTTGAATTTCCCCCGAACTATATGCTCTACCACGTTTAGTTTTATCTGATTTTGGTCCAAGTCTGCTTTTTAATCAAGTAGTGATAGACAATCTCGGTTTATTAAATAGTAATTCTTAAGGGTAATAGGATCGAAGTGCTTTCAGCGCTGGCGTTCAACGAGGAAACTAGGGTTTTTGATTGTTCCGCTTTCAGATATCCAACAAAAATAGTCAGACTGAAAATATAAAGTCTAAGTTGTTTTGCGTTGGATTCGAGATGCTTTTTGACACTTGGTGGGTCCACAGTGCTTAAATCAATTCTTATACTAAGTAAATGTACAATTTCAGTAAGTTTAGATTTTTGCAAACTTGATATTTTTTAATCTTAGATAAATGCAATGTGGCCGGTGGTATGCCATCTTCTGTTATCACAACACTTTATTTAAATTTGTTGGATCAAAGAGACGTAGTAAAATTCCTGGTTTAATAATTATGATGTTCCTCTCACCGGATTAATTTGCCCGAAAGTCTGACTTCTCTACTTTTGTTCGTTATGTTTGGTCACCAAGAGCAACAGAGATCCGAGGAACAGTAACGCAATCTGTGCAGATGTATACAATCTCGCTGGAGGTTGTTTCCAGAGATTATGATTAGTTTTTTGAACCGTTTTCTTCCCAGCGGCAACCCTTACTATTTCCGTAGTTTATCTAGTAATGTGTGGACCATATAGCGTGTGACTGTTCCAGTCCTTGCCCTCTGGTTGTCGCAGCTTCATTTGCCAGACGACCGACACGCTTAATTCTATTTATGCTCTCCCCATGGGATCCTTTTCCTTTATTTATTTTATTTGATTTGATTTCAATGGACGCGATTGCTTATTACTGAGAATGACCATACGTTCCCGTTAATAGTTTTTTCTCTAAATTAATGTCTGCTAAGGGCTTAGACTTCGGCTTCAAAAATGTTTGAAAACTTGATCATGGGCACTGACAGTTTGGTGCGTGGTTCCACTTTTCAACCCAACTTTATTCGTCGTTTTCTTGCTTTCAGTATACCATTTCATGATATACTTACGAAGTTACTTCTCGCGGATAAAGTCTCTTCAGTCGTCTCTGGGAAAGAATGTCATCGGTATACTCTCCTCCATAACACTCTGTTTCTGAATGAGAACATGGTAATTTTACCCAGTCTTGATGACATCAAGATGACTTCTTTGCTGTCATTTCCACAACAATGTGGGACAGAGTGAGGCCCAGAAGCAGCACTGATAAATATGTCTGCCAGTCTCTTTATTTTCATCAGCTCATTTTCAGACTCTTGATCCAAGAAGATTGCAGTGCCAAGTTCTACCACCATAACGCTTTTACGCGCCATAAACGCCTTGGATGCTTTCTCAATAGTGGAGCCCACAACTTTTTCAACATAAGCTTTGAATCTAGTACCAATCATGGATATTTTATTTCGTCATCCCAAGCCGTTTCTACACCAATGTGCTTGAATACTCTCAGGAATGGAAGAGATCTGCTTCTTGTGAACAGAATGATGACAGTTATGTATGAATTAATGTTAAGCAATATTTCCGCAGCAACTTTTTGTTAGAGTGAGCTTTCTGGACATGATGTCTTATAATATCTCTGAAACTTTCCTCTTGCAAGATTTTGTCATTCATACGTATAGCCTTGGTATTAGAATCTAGCAAATCAAGAAGCTGAGCTGTCACTAGGATTCACACCAATAGTGACAGCAATCCACTCTGAGGACATCGCGTTGTCGTTGAATCCTACTTTATAAGATCTCAGTAATTAACGTTCTGAGGACCAGATTCTTCCACCTTATAATAAATGCCCTAAATTGGAAGCGTTGGAACGTTACTTATTTTGTAAAGAAGTCATTGCATAAGAAATACACTTTAGGTTCCAATCTTACAGTTCCACAAACTTTGCAAGCGGTTACACTGTGCGCCGTTCACTAAAACACTTAATAGTGTGTACATTTGATAGTATGTGTGTAAGTGCGTTTGAGCGCTTGTCATGCATTGCCGTCTATGAATTTTGAACGAGCAATGAGTTTGTTTTTTGTTTGTATTCCACTGCACTTTGCATACAAAATTTCAAAATTTCTACGGCCATATAACCGAACATGATGTTCTGCCATAAAAGTGCACACATACACCCATGCACATGCACTTGGATCTGCTGTGAGAGCAATCAGCAATTGGAATTGAAATGTTGTGCAACTATAAATACAGGTCCGTCGTAAATGTTGTAAGTACTAAAGTGCTAGTAACTAGTTGCTCATACCAGTCACCGCCGCCGCTGCTGCCATTCGACCACCAACTCGATGTCGTATATCATCAACGAAACAACCAATCAGCGGCCGGCAACACCACTGAGTGCCTACTTGCTTTCGAGCGCAATTTTATTTGAATAATTAAAGACGCGCATGAGTGCGCACACAGACGCACCAAGGCAAACTGACGCACACAAATAAGTTACAAATAGCCAACACACACACATACCATGCAAGTGTGTATATGTGTGCGGGTGTGTTGCATGTTTTTGATGCGTGGCAAAGAGAATTATGCATATGCACTTGCAGTGTAATGTCTGCTTTTCCAGCTTTATTGCTGCCCCTGAGCGGCACTCCAACTCACTGTCGCAAACGCACACATACGCTCAGTCACACATACACCGACTACCACCGAGACTTTACGAAATGCCGTTGATGCACCGTTATAGTGGTTGTTGTTTTTGGTGCTGGAAATTTATAACTGATTTCTGGTGATTTAGTTTTTGTCGGCGGCTCAAGCGCGCGCCACTCGAAATTAGGCTAATATGCAAAACAACCTCAACGTGCTTAAATATGAACGTGCACCTCGTCTCTCCCCCAGCCTCTGGCTCGGCAGCAACTTATTTTACGCTTTTGCGTTCTCATTTATTCACGCGCAGCGTCGCCTCTGTGGAGCGGGGGCGCGACGAAAGCTGGCGTTCGAAATTAAAAATGCAGTTGGCCAGCGGATGTATGCGCACTCTAAACATGAACTTTGAGTTTGCCGTAAACGGAATCACTAAACAAAGCAAAATACTTATTAAGCCATCCTTACCGGCTTGGCAGATATGCGCCGCGAAGGCCATCATGTGAGGTAGCTGATTGGCGGCGCTAATCCTCTGCTTCGCCAAACAAATCTCGCTTCTAGAAAAAGCCAAATCTTAATTTGCTTGGTTGATTAAATGACAAATTTTCTGGAGCGAATTTTTCTAAGTATTGTCTTCAGTTATGAAGTTTGACGTAAAATTTTTGGGAATTTGTTTTAAGAATGTTTTTAATGGTGTATATGCAGTTGGCCTCAGCGCCTGGGGTCCTGACTAAAAGATAATGAGCTTCATCGGAGCCACTCTAACATATTCGGATTAAGAGATCGCAGAAGTCTAATGGCAGCGTGATTTGGCTCGAACGTCATTGTTGACAGTCATAACTTTGAAAAGCAAAGTTCTCTCCCAATGAACAAAGACCAAATTCTACAAAGTTCTTCATCAGTCGTGTCCTCCTATATCGTGCGGAGGCATGGACAATGAAATCATCTGATGAATCGGTCTTTAGAGTGCTCGAGAGAAAAGTTTCACGGAAATCGAATCAGGAGATAGCAGCTATGCTGCCCAGTTCATGTCGCCCGGTTGGAAGAGAAAGCTTCAGCTTTGAAGGTTTTCGATGCAGAGGAAAATCTCCAGTCCATTGGAGAGATCAGGTGGAGAGGGACCTTGCTGCACTTCTTATATCGAATTGATGCCAGATAGTGAAAAGAAGAAACGACTAGCGCGCATTTGTTAACTCGGGTAGAGCAACGTGAACGGTTTACTCCAGTAAAGTAGATGTAGAAGAAAGTACTTGGTATCATACAGCAAAAACTCCAGCAAATGGATAAAAAGTTTCTAAAAAATTTCTTAAACTAACCACATAACTGCTTAGGAGGTTAATTTCGATTACAAAGAGTTCCGCCTGACAGACTATAGCTGTAAGATGTAAATGATTCAATTTTAGTCTTGGAAAATCAGGACAGTCAAATTTTCAATCGAATGGATTCGCTAAAACCTCTATAAATTAAACAAGAGTGTTTAAAGTTTGCTGACGATTTTCAATTTATTTCTGACGATCGACCAAGGTATGACGACATTTGACTTGAAACAGTCAAATTTCGTCTCGTTTCTAACCTGACGTAGTAGTACATTTCATAGTTCGCTCATCACATTTTCAATTCGCAGCAATTTTGCTATTCCAGGACGGTCATACTTGGTTTATCATTCATTCATAGTTATCGCGGTCTTGTTATCGGCATCTATACTTACATATGAAGAAGGTTTCTTTCGATGAAGGCGATCTGGTGCTATCATAATGTAGCCATCTCTGATTGAGAAATGCTGCACCGGTCTGAAAGACACTCTTGACACTAGTGTTTCAGTCAGCAGCAGTCTCCGCACCAACACTCCGACAGTGTTTTGCTATATATAAAGTATTTTATCGCAATCATTGTCTTTACTCATCTCCTGGATCAAGGACGTTCTTCGTTATCAGAATTTTCAATCTAGAACTAAAACACTTTCTAAAGCTATCTGCTGTATATCTTAATCTGCTCTATCTCTCCAATTTAGAGTGAGAATTTAGAAGGCAAAGATATCTTGTTAGAACGAATGAGTCTCCCGTAATTTTGAGACTTTTAATTGAGACTTTTGACATTGATTACATACATAGAATTAGTACAAAAGTGCAGTGCATAGTCATTCATTTCAGCTGAGTCCGGTGTCTACGCCAATAAAGAAAAAGAATGGCAACAGGCTTATTTAAAAATTATTTTAAAGAGTGTTTTTTTTCTGTTTTATTTCTGCTTAGTGCACCTATGGCGAGGCTTTCGAGTAAACTTTTCATTTGGAAGATATAGCGAGACGATGGTCTAAGCTGCAAATGCAATCCATGCACCTAAAACAAAATTTGTCTACATACATTCATACACTTGAAACAACTGAACAAAAAACATAATGGAAATAGAGAAAACAAAGCGTGCAGTTGAAAGGCCTTGTGGCATGCAACTCATGCTGAGCTTGCTGCCCCTTGAGCTGGTCACAAAGCAATACGATAGAATTTGGAACTTGGCATGTGCGTAGGTGTTACAAGCACACACATTCACACACATGAGCATACAAATAAATTTACAATTCACAATACTTGATGGGCGAAATGAAATATTCACAACAGTTAAAATAAATAATTTCGGGCGCATAAATGTTGGTGTTTGTGCACTTGCACACACACACCCATATAAATGTGAATAAATAGAAAAGTGTAAGTGAAGTGAGAAAATCAGCATTATAAAGCACACGAGTGAGCTGGTACTACACAACTTATTTATCAGAAACACATACATACACACATATATGCACATATGTGTGCGTGTGTGAGGGCATTTTCATGTGTTGTATGTGAAATATTAGGCAATAGTATGCTTTATTGTTTTTGCCTTTGTGGCAACACTAGCTTGCTGCACCGCATTGCTGTGGCATGTGGCAAGTATGGCAACGAGCGGTCACTGCCACTTCATCATTAACGCCAAAAATGTTGCAGGCAAATTTAACAACAACCGGAGTGCACAAAAGCCAGCGGGTCAAAGTATATTACAAATACAACAACACCAGCACAGCTATTGGCTACAATACCATTAACAATAATGAACAGTAAAGTGGTAAGCTGCTGAAAGTGGTGAACTGTATTTGAGTGCATGTGTGTTTAAGTTCACACACGCACACACACACGGGCACATGCGCTGACCATCGCTGAGGTAGCAGTAGTAGTAGTAGTGGTGATGGCGAGTGGCTAATGCCGGTCCATGTACCGCCGCAGGCCACAGGTCTGTCGAGTTCAGTCTACTAGTCTGCCATGTAGAGTGGAGTGTGTGGCGTTCATCGTGCAACAAACCGAGTAACTAATTCAGTTTTTCAACTGCACTCGACACAAGGATGCTGCGCTATACGACACAGTCATTTACAATCAGCTGTGGATATGCTGGCTTCGTGTGTGGGGGAGTATGTGAGTATTAAGGTGGTACGCTTTTAGGCAGATTAAGTGAACTCTATTCACTGAAATTTTATATTTTTTGATGTCTCATCACTTGCCATAACTTCGATATAATATTTCTTATTCTGATGCTAAGTTTTCTTTTGTTAATCAAAAATATATTCTGAATGTTGGTGATCAAATTTAAAGACGTCGTTCCATTTGGTATTCTAAAATGTTCATTATTTACTTTTATACCCTGCATAAATCAGAAGGAAACGTCGGAGACCTATATGATCAGTTTGCCGAGCTGAGTCGGTGTGTCATTAGGTTAGGTGGCTGATCAGAGATCGCACGTGGACTACTAGATGTAGTCCTTTGTGAAACCATTGAAAATAGAACTCCCGTGTTCGGACTAACAGATCGGCAAAACGCTTAGTAGCCACAAAAAAATTTGCAAAGGCGCTTAATTTCTACACCTGCCAGTTTGGTGGGATGTCTGAAGGTATGTGCTCCTAAGTGTCTAAGTCTTGATCTCCCAAACGAGGTACAGTCAAGAAGGAAGTTTTGGTTAGTTTCTACCGCATCTACTTCCAAGCTGCTACTGCATACGGCTTCCGGTAAGATTCCCAGTCTTACAGCATGTAGGCCAATAGGGTAGTGCCCCGTCAAGAGTCCCACCACTAATTAGAGGCTAGCTTTACTGAGGACAAAGAGATCGCTAGATCTCCTGCGATCTATTTTGGGACAGAAGACTTTTGCGACAGCTTAAGTACCAATGCTGGCCCAGCGTTGACCTAGCATCCGCGAGGTCCAGCTATACAGTAGTAGAACACAAGAGGATGCAGGAGCACCGACCCGTTCCCATTCTATCGATAACGATTCTAGCGTATCTTTTCTTGCTAGCTCATCAGCTTTGCAGTTACCTGCGATGCCGCTGTGCTTCGGCACCCATACAAGTCTTATAATAAATACTCTCGCCGCCAGAGACAGTAACGCCAGACACTCTTCGACCAACCCTGAACGCACTGTGAATGACTGAAAGGCTAGTATCGCCGCTCTGCTATCTGAGTGAATGGTAACTTCTCTGAAGGTGGACACTCTCCGGGGCAACAAATCTGCTGCTCCCTTGATGGCTGCAATATCAGCCTGGAAGATACTGCCATAGTCGGGAAGTCTAAAACTGGATTTGATGGAGAGCTCCCGACAGTAAACCCCTCCAGAACCTTCCCCACAAGCTTCGATCCATCCGCAAAGAAGCTTACTGCCCCTCTCCTCCAACGGTCTCTTCCCACCCATAACTCCTTCGTCGGAATATGGGCAGAGAATGAGCCGCCGGAGCAACTCCATGATCGAGATGATCCGGTATGCAGTCAAAGCTTGTGAGAATATCTGAGTGTTCAGATACACGCTCCTTTAGTAACCCAGTTTTCCTGAGTCTAATAGCCACTCCGGCGATGTCCACGGTCGTTATGTTCAGTATTGCAGAAGGTGTCATTAGAGCAGGTCGATTTTTTTTCTGTAAAATCACGTATGTTGAAAATGTTCTACGGAATGTTCTGAACCACTTTGCCTACGAGACTGTAGGTCTAAAACCAATTTTTTAATTAATTTTTTCGGCTTCCTGAAAATCGAGCCGCTGCAGTATCCTTGTCCATCTGCCTGGATGTACGCGCACTAGTCGCTTAGTTCTTTAGATATCGTGCTGAAAGTTTGTACACTTCAATATACAGCTACCATACAAACTGATTGATCAAAGTTGAACCCTTCCAAAGGAAACGTTTTCTCTTTTTCATGATTATCCAAGAAATATACAGATAATATTTTAAGAACCTAACAACAATAAAAAGCAATATATCGTTTGTTAATCAAAAATATCATAGCTTATTTTGTAGCTCTTCACAAATACCTTCCAATTCACTGATTCCTTCAGTTTTTTTCGGAACCCCCATTGTATTTTCTTTAGAGACCTTATGAACAGAATTTTGTATTATGAAAGGGTTAAAGTCGAGTAACAGTCTCTTCAACTGCATTTTTCGATGTCACTGTTTTATTGTGCGCCTTAGCTCTTATTCTTTAACACAAGGAGGCACATGCATATATCGTTTGAATCTTTTATAGTATTTTGGTAGTTTAATATCCCTTAATCGCATCCAGTAGTTTTGGTTCGTAGATATTTAATTCGTAGGAGCTTATTTTTAAAGCGACCTATGACTGAATTTTGGAACCGCGTTTGCTGTTTTATTCTATAGGAGAAACTATTGTACTTAGGAAGAAAAGGAAAATTTTTTAGGTAATATCCAATATCCATATGTTCGTATTAATTTCTATGGTTGACATGGACAAAATTATTACTAATTAAGTACTTTTATAATATAGGGATAGAAGTATGACTGAATTGGGTACCAAATATGACGCAAATTTGCCGAATAGTATCGGATATATGATCTGTTATCTAAAGTTAGCGATGTCACGGCGGTTTAATAATTAAAATAAAAACTTAAGCTTTTAGCGTTTAATTTCCCGCTGAAAGAAAATGTTACTAAATATTAGTAGCATCATTGAAGGAGGAAGGAAGAAAGTTAAGTTTTGAAAATATCCTGATATCAGTTGCGGATAATACAAAGTAAAACTTTGTCTTAAGAATATGAATTTTGATTTTGATTTTCTATTCTATTTACAGAGAAATATACGTACAGCTCATGTAGCATTTGCTGTATGTGTAAAAAATATATAATATCAATTTCCTCAATGGGTATTATATATTATCATAATTTTCTGGTATAATAATGTTTATTTATAAAATTAAATTCTTCATACTAAGGTAAATTTACTTCAATAGTTGTCTCGATTGGCTAAGCGTTATTGTTGCACGAATCGAACACGCTATTTTACACCAGCAACTGTGCAGACTAGAAAAATTTGCGGAGTAGGCTTGGCGCTTACCTGACACATACTCCTACAGCAAAAAATAGTAAGACTTTGTTCATAATTTTAAAACTCTTGATTTGTTCTTCAAAATTTATATCGTTCCTCTGAAATTGAATGAAAATGATCCGCCACGGTCACAATACTCGTACACTTATGTTAACGTTTTTTTCAAAGCTCAAAAGAGTTGTTAAAGTCAATTTCCGGAAAAGCCTTCAATGCGCGCACATATAATATATGTATAATATCTTCAATGGACTCAAAGCGGTTTCCCGAAGCGGTCGTTAGAGTTTACTGGATAGCCAGAAGTTGCTGAAAATTTTTGAAAAACTCAGGAAGGATCAATGCAGTGTGCGGCGGTGCATTATCGTGGAGCCAATCCCAAGAGTTGTAGGCACACAACGCATAACACAGTATAGTATTTATTATTAACAGTTTGGACGGTGGAATTCGGAGTGCACCATACCTTGATAATCGAAGAAAACTTCCAACCCAATCTGGATTTTTGACCTGCTTTGACGTGATTTTTTCGGCTTTGGCTCTCCTTTGCCACGATATTCTGCCGTTTGATCGTCTGGCTTCCAAGTTGTAAGCCCAAATCGAAGACTCATCGGTAGTAATAATATATGCCATGATAACCTGGCAATCGTACGGTATTGTTTCACTGACGACGCTGTTCGTAAAAAAATTGATTGATTTTGGAATCAATCGACTTTCACTTTTCTTAGGCCCAAATGATCTTTCAGAATAGTTTTCACTGATCCTTCTGATATTTCAACTATGCCAGTAAGATATCTGATTATTAATCGGCATCAATTCCTTTATTTTATTGACGTGTTGATCATCATGCCCGTCTTGGGAAATATATTAAAGACTTTTCAAGAAATGTAAGCTAATTTGAACCGAGAAAAATTCAAACACAGATCATTCGGGATACTTTTAAACATTTTAGAAATGTTATGATATTGCACTTTTTTTCAGTATTCATTTAATACAAATCGTCAATATTTTTAAATTAAATTTATTCAACAGCATTGCATTGCCATTTTCGGTTACTCCGGCTGATAATGAGTAAATCTCAAAATAAAATAAAACATTTGTCTTTTCAATTAAAAAGTAAGCCTCTTATACACCTCAGCTAAGAACCAAATAAAAAAGAGCGGCGGTGTGGCTAAGAGTATCCAACAACATCCTTGGATGATGTTAAGTTTTCTTTAAGCACCTCATTCCACCTTCTTATTGAGGTTCAAATTGCATTAAAGGAGCATTGAGCGGCATCGTTGAAGCGTTGCATCTTCTTCTGTGTATTTACATAAATACTAAAGATTGGTTTAGATTGTATAACAGTTTGAAAGTTTGCGATTTGCCGAATCACTTTGTTTTGCATTTTAATTAAAAATGGATTTAAACTGATTGTGCATTTATTTAGAAATACTTCTTTTGAATGCATTCAATAAGACCATTTTCAATGATGGCATTTCTTTCATGTTTTTATGCGGAAGAATTTTTGAATGTGATTACTCTATTAATTAATTCTAATTAATGTTTTACACGCGGAAGGAATTGAATTAATTGGAATAGAAGCCTATCACAAAGTAATTTTGACTATTATTATTATTATTTTTTTTTTTTTGAAGTATTGAAAATCATGCTGAATGAGAACGTGATGAGTTCGTCTTTGCTTTTCTGTGAGGATCTGGACTTGTGCTCTCGTCTTCCAGGGCAGAGTTGCAACATTATTATCAAAAAAGTGTTGGTGTAAAATTTTAGAGCTTAAATTTTTAAAAATTGTATGACTTTCACAATTACTTTTTAAAGATTATCTCTTTCAAAGGTTGACCGCACCTACGTCTTAGCTGATCCATCCTTTGAGTCCAATTTTCGATGACCCGTTCGAGCATTTCGACTGTTAACTGGCGAATTCCACGCATGATGTTTTGCTCTTTAAATATCGACGCAGGAAAATGTCTAACGGTGTGCATTTAGCCAGAAATTGGCCTCATCACTGAATGAATTTTGGTTCGAGAACTTCGGATCTTCTTGGAACTTTTCAAGAGCTCATAAAGTGCAGGTATGTCGCTTGGGTAAGTCGAGTGGCTTCAGTTCTTGCACGCTTTCAATTACCATGTAAAATGCGGCAAGTCGTTTCATACGTTAGTCTGAGTTGCTGCGGTCTTTGTGTACACTCTCAGGTATGGCTTTAAAAAAAAGAAAAAAAAAAAAAAAAAAAAAAAAAAAAAAAAAAAAAAAAAAAAGAAAAAAAAAAAAAAAAAAAAAAAAACATTGAAAGAAGCAATTCTACTTGGATCACTCGTTAATATTGAGGTGGCCGTGGTATAAAAACAAAACAGGGGAAGAAAAAAATTAGTTTGTGGAATTATGTTGAAAACCTGACGTCAGATGCTGAAAGCATATTAAATCAATGGTTTTCATCCTCTAACATTTAATCTAATGAACTCAGTCTATTCTTTTTTGACTCATTACCTTTTCGGAATACGTTGTGTTATTAATTTTTTGGTTCTTTTCCATTTCCATAAGTTTCCTCAATTACTGCCAGTCTGTATGTTCTCTTTTAAGTTATATCAACCTTATCTCCATTATGACATTGAAGAGAGGAACCTCGCACGCCCTTATGATGCACGCCGATTAAATTAATGAATAACTGTGATATCTATTCTGGAGATTTAAAAGATTTTAGCGAGACTAGGCCGGTCACAACAAACATGGGACATGTGAATATACGAAGTTGGCGGAACACCAACCACTAATAAAGGACTTTTGAAATCGATAGGAATTGAATCCAAATTATTATACCTGTTCCTAACCTCCTCAGGGATTTATAAAGAAGAACGGGCTTGCGGAGTGAAAATATTTCGAATCGAGAAACTAAAAACAATAAGTACAGTTGATTTAATCCCAAAGTGATTTTTACGCTAATGGGTATCTCTTCCACAATAAGTCTAGGATAAATACTTTCTACGATAAGTACATATGTACGTAATGGAATTAATATTGATCGGAAATCTATTCAAAAAGCGAAAAAGCGTATGAAAGCAGCTGATATCAATTTCGGCTTTCCGTCAGGTTCGGCCAATATGTAACTGCTGAGATGTTGAAGCCTCAGTCTTGCAAAAGCTGAACAATACAAAGTAAAGTGCTTTAATGTTTCTACTTTATTTTGGCAATTTGGCGTTTGAGAAGATGTCCAAACGAATCTAAGAAGGCAGTAGTATCGATAGTGAGAGCAGACAGCCCTCTACTTATTTTGAGCGAGCTCAATGCTGGTATTGCCGTTCTGTTGTCCGAATGAATATTTTAGGAAAATAGAGGCTGTATTCTGGAACATATCACTTTAAGGGCTGAAAGACAATGTGGCAGAAAGTGCTTGGTGTTTTCCACATAAACTTATTTTCAGAGCTTAAGTGCTAGAATGATCGAGAACAACGCAAACCAATTCGTTCCCAATCCGATGTAATCGAGACAAGGGTGTCCTCTCTTTTGAGCTTATGGACTTAGCAGTTTACCACAATTGTCTATGTCTCAAATCGAGTATGATGGTAATGTATCTTGAGGATATCGATAGTGAGGATAGTCATTCCTTAACTAACTTTGATTGCATAACATGAACGAGCTCAAAGCTAGTCTTAATCTTACATAATTCACTTTTTTAAGAAGAAACGAAAACGTTCGTAGTCATTTTTCCATTTCCTATTGTTAATAAGATCTCTTTCGTGCTCTTCTTCATGCGAACCAATTTGCGGGCTTCCTTAACCATTTCATAAAGAAATAAGTAAATGCGCGTCATTTTCAATGTAATACCTCAAAAGTTGTCATATTTGCTTGTGAGTTGTTATTGTTGTTACATTTCATATTATATAATCTAAGTAGCAGGTAATTTCGAGTTAGGTGCCGCAATTGCAGTTTGCAAATATTTACAAGCAGACAAACATGCGTTTGTGAATAAAAAAGTCCAAATTCAAATGCATTTGTACATTGTCAGCTTAACGGTAAATTTACCGTTAGAAATTTCGTACGAAAATGCACATGTATGTGTTATGTATCTTCAGGATATTATATTTCATGGCACTAGTACGGTACTCATTTGTGACTTTGCAACTAAAAACATATTTGTATGTGTATATGCATATGTGCATATGTGAATGTATGTACATATACATAATGTGAACGCATGTTTGCTTGCACTTTTTCTTTATTACGCGCTAGCGAATATTGTGATGGCCCCGGTGCGGGCATGCATCTTCCGAGCAATGCATCAAAAGTATATTTTAATAAAAATATGCAGGGGCAACAACAACAAAAACAGCAGCAGCAATTGCAACACGCAAACAGCGGCACTCGGAAATTGTATACTTTATGCATTTCCTTTATATTCTCATAGCTGTCACTTTAGCCGCGTATATTTTTCCATGAACGACTGCTATCCTTGTTTTGTGTTGTTGTTGTTGTCGTTGTTGGCTGGCAGTTTTTCGTCATTTCCTTGATGTTTGTCTTGTAGCTGGTAGCAGCCAATAATAGTGGCGCAACAAGCTGCATGCCGCCCCTCGCCGGCCTCTAATATGCACTTCCATCACCGCGTCGCGGATGCCATATGAAAAATGACGGTAAGAAGCTGTCACAAAGCTGCATGTAGTGAGCACACACGGCGCTAATAAATTTCCCTACAACGTGTGGGTTATGCAATTTTCATGTTTTGCTCTAAACAGGCACACATGGATCTGCATTAGATAGCTTTATGAGCGAGATCATAGCAAGGAAAAATAAACAGCTGAAAAGAAGCAACTAAAACGTGGCAAATACAATCATTAAATATTTGAAGGTTAGGTCTGCAACGGGGAAGTATTAAAATATATATTCCTAAATCCGTTTAAGCTAAAGCTATCTTGAGCTTATTAATTTGAGACGATATGTATACATATACGGCATGTGGAACATTATGATCTCACATAAACCGATCACACTAGAATGCCATACCCCCTATAAGTCACGTAGATTTAGGCCATTTAATACCAATTTATTTAAGGGTAGCAAATTTCAACTCATTCTTTTTGTACCCCTTTTGAATTAAAAACAATAAATATCGAATGTATATATATGCATTTGAGAATACTCTCTGCAGATTTGAAGTTGATGCGGCAATTAGTTTCAAAGGCACTTACCATATGAGCGTATTCGCAAGAATTTTTTCTGGATTAAATGGCAATGCTACATTTCAAGAAAATACATCATGCTACTTGTCTGTCTCCAGATCGAAAAGTTCGAAACAGATCTGCTGTGCTAGATGGACGAAATTTATCCAGCGTCCTTGACGTGCGTACGTTGCGAGGAACAAACATCGACTGGAAAAAATATGTTATTGTAAGGTAAATACGCGCTCGTCTATGTACAACACACTCGTCAACAAACACTGGCACGATACGGCGTCGAGAAGCTGCTTTCACAACCGACAGCGAAACAGTTATCTGCCTATTGAACAACAAAGCGGCAAGGACCAATGGATTACCGACCAATCTATTCAAATATGACAGCGGAGAACTGACAAGGTTCATGCATCTATTTCTTTACAAGATATGGTCGGATGAAAGAAGCCAGAAAAAAGGGACCCCTTACTTAAAAATCGCATTTAAGGTCTTATCGAGTGTGAAAGACTGACGTCCACAGACAATAAACTGCTTGGACATTATCAGTGTGGCCAGAAATTTAGATCTGGAGAATCTACTATGGACCAGATTTTCACCTTTCTAGGAAAATATCCATGAAAGGAAGATCGACTATGACCTCTTCGTCGATTTTAAAGCCGCATTCTTACGACACGAAAAGAAATTACCTTTAAGGCTCTATGTCTGAGCTTGATGTGTAAGCTGACGTGGAGCAACACCAAAAGCTCCGTCAGGATCGAGGAGGACCCCCCAGAAAAGTTCGGTACCAAGCGATGTTCCAGAGAGGGAGAATCCTTATCTTGTAACTTCTTCAACCTATTACTGACGAAAATAATTCGAGCTGCAGAGCTAAAGAGCTGGTGGAATACGCCGATGACATTGTTATAATTGGCCTTAACAACCCCGTTATTAGTTGTGATTTCTTTAGACTGAATAAGGAAGCGAAGCGGATGGGTCTGGTTGGGAACGTGGAAAGGACAAAATATTTGCTGTCATCAAGCAAACGGTCATCGACTAGGTTCCTACGTCATATCTTTGAAGTCGCAGAAAATTTCATCGATCTTGGAATCAGCATCAACACCATCACAATATCAGCTTTGAAATTCAACACTGAATCACTCTTGCCAACAGGTGCTACTTTGGACTGAATAGGCAAAGACAAAACTCTACGAGTCATCCCCGCTCTGCTATATGCTGCCGAGGCAGGGACAATGGCATCGTCTGATGAGACGGCATCGTCTGATGAGATGTTGGCAATGACGAATATCGCAGTCGATGAAACGATAAGCTGTACGAGATATACATATGCCGATATTGACATAGTTCAGAGAATTATGAGACAGCGGTAACGTCCGAATGGATACAAGCACTCCAGTTGTGAGTGTTTTCGACAATGGGTCATGAAAGAGAATGATTCGTTTTCGAAGGTTTTTTATACAGTACCCGCCAATGAAAGCAGAAGAAGACCTCCCGCCGTAACAGAGATCAGGTGGAGAACGACCTAGCTGCACTTGGTATCTCGGGTTGGCGCCAAATACTGCTCAGAAACATTCGATGTTATTTCGGTCTTTTGTTACCTCGTTCGATCATTACTGTGAACAGAAAATTGTTTGCTTCGAAAATCATTACCAATCGAACACTTTTCTTCGATATCCTTAGAGTGTAATGTATTAGCTACGTCACTTTTATTTAAGTCACTCCCTCAAATAGCCCTTACTAGTGAACTTTTGTTCAAATATACCCTAGATACCGAAAGCTAATGTTTTCAGGTATCCTTTTTTAGTCTCAAAAGAGCTCATGCACATTTATGCCTTACAAGTATTTGTTTTGGATATTTAATTCATTTTCTAAACGAGCTACATATTTTTTATATCTCTACAAATATTACCCTTATTATCTGCGAACCAGCGGTAAAGAAGATCAAAGGAATCTGGAAATCACACACTTATTTCGGAATAGTCTTCCCGAAATGATCAAGCTATAACAATAATAAAAAATATCACAATGAAAATCGAAAAAAGGAGTTGGCACGGGAAATGTATATTTAAAATTGTGTTTTCCATATTGGCAACTAATTTGGATGCACTATTGATTGGTAAATGGAAAATATTTGCTATAATTCTCGTCGCAATCCGTTACTTTAAATTTTGTCATGAAAATTAAACTCTTGGTGTTGAAATTGTTGACAACGATTTTGAGCATAGATTACTATACAAGTATCTTCATACCATCGAGTGCTAGATATAATTCTTTGAAATATTTGTTTAAATTTGTTTTCTTAGCTTGATAATAAATATTCTTAGCTTGGTATTAACCTTCGATGAAAAGTAGTCAACATGATATTTATTTTGAGTATACTTTTCAGAAAGAGTTTAAATTATTGTGTTAAAATTCCTTTTCCACAAGATCAGTAGAGTCAAAAGCAGATATAGGCATACATTTACACATAAATGTACTCGAAATTCTAGCGTCTAGTTTAAAATCAGTATTTGATTTTTTGAAGTTATAGCCTTCTAAACTAGTGATACATTCAAGAAGAAAGGGACTTAGTTTTAAGGGAACATATCCCCAAATTAGATTCTGTAAACGTTCACTGCTGCCTATCACTTTCAAGATTATTGCACATACCTTACACTAATATTGTGATCAAATTGAAAGTTGAATTTATACTTTGGTAGGTAAGTTGGTAGTACTGTAGTTACATCTATGCTAAGTTTCACGTTAAAATATGTATTAGTATTTGAGATACGCGTTGTTTTGTTCTTCGATATTTACTATGAACATGTCATACTTAATTGGATATTCGTGATCATTTCGCCACATTTTCAACTAACATCGTGCCGCAAACACCGCATTCGCCGTGCGTAACTTCTGGCTATTCAGCTAATTTACATGACCACTCCGAGAACACCGTTTTGACTCAATTGAGAAGATAAAACCGAATCGAAGAAGGCTCTGATGTCCGACGATCACGACGTTGGATTTTCCACGTGTTATGATGACTGGAAAATTCGTTGGAATAAGTATATTGCAGTGGGAGAGGTTACTTTGAAAGAGATGAAATGGATTAAATTCACCTTTCAATTTGATCACAGTAGTATACACACAAATGACACTGTAATCTACTCAAATTCTCGCCTTAAATAAGATTTCTATTTACTATATGTATGTATGTGTATGTATCCACAATTGAATACCGAAATAGCATTTGAGGTCAATCAACTATAAATTGCGAACTACTAAAGCTATAAATTAATAGCATGAACAAGTATCACTTATAGCCACCATGGGTGGATGACCGCTAAACGACGAGCAATTGTTGTGCTCAATTAGGCGCTCAAGTCGCGTGGGTAAGGCGCAAAAAGTCATGAATACTACGCCGGCTTACAAAGATGCGCACACACACAAACGCAACCGGATAAATAGAATTTCGTCTGCTCGCCCAAGAAGTTAACGTCAACGCTCGAGCGTAAGTGCTTAATGGCGCCGCTAATAGTTCTTGTTTAAAGCTGACTGCAGAAAAGGTGTTACCAGTATTAATTGGTGGAGTGGATGTTTTAAAGTGCCACGTGACGAGGAAGCGACTGTTTAAGGGTTTCACCGTGAAAAAAAAAATTCAAAACGACCACTTGTTATTGTTGTTTACGCCGTTATTACGTTTAGCCGCGCTTTAAGTGAGTGTCAATTATGAGTGTGTTGGTGAATGAGTGATTTCGCGGCAGCTAACGGTACTTGAGTAACAGCAATCTAATAGCTCTTTCTTTTTGCAAGTGCAAGCTGAAGTGGCTGGAAGATTATTGAAAATGCTTTAAAATTAATTGCCTTTGCTGGCAGTTCACCGAGCGTCTGCTGGCGTTTTCAATACCGCTGGCGGGTGCCCGACTAAGGCGCACAAGAAGTATTACGCTGGCCTCGATGGCGTTATATGTATATTAGTATGTGTGTGTGTGTGTGTGCGTTGGGTATATGCATGCATATCTATGATTCTCGAAAGTCTATTAAAATTCAAGCGAGCGTGCGGCGCAAATAAACCACACGAAGCGCTGTCATTGCATGAGTCTGCTTTTGTGATTTGCCGCCTGCTGCCTGCAGCCTACGGACCATCCCGCAGCCATTTTTATCAAACATTTACCACATCTATTCCAATTTTATTGCATTACATACACTATTCTGCTGTGCCGTGTTGTCATTGTTGTTGTAGCGCCGTTACAAAATTTATAACGAAAACGCGGGGTTGAGGGTCCGGACATAGCTTGAATATCATTCAAGAGTTTAGCTTTTCCAACTGATTGCACGTGCTTAGTACGTAGCATATATACCCTACACGAGTATATAGACTTCACACATATAGTATACATACATACATACATTCATACACACATAGGTATTCTCCAACGTTCCCGTGTGTAGTTGGTGCGGCTTGCGCCACCAGAGAGTACAAGTCGGCAATGAAACAAAACGCAGCAGCGAAATAAAATGAAACACATAAATTTTTCAACGATTTGAAAACCGCATTTTATAATTGAATCACGTACGACACTTTTGCGTTGCCGCCAAAGCCACTACTGACGCTGACGTAGAAAGCCACTGGTGTTGGCTGCGCCCGTGAAGCTTTGAAGCTGCTTGGCTGCCATTTGCTACGCCGACACTTTTACGAAAGACATTGCCTTGCCACTGTCCTCTCGATTGTTTTATTTTATTGTGGCTTTATAACTACACCTCCCCTAGCTTGCATAAAATTGCACACATCTCTACATAGATTTTGAAGGGCGTACTTGCTGCATTACCTT
This sequence comes from Bactrocera latifrons, assembly GCF_001853355.1. Lineage (NCBI taxonomy): Eukaryota > Metazoa > Arthropoda > Insecta > Diptera > Tephritidae > Bactrocera > Bactrocera latifrons. Next base: position 518,264 of record NW_017535086.1, read on the forward strand.
GTAGGAAAATAGTATCGAATTTTCGTCTTTGGTGTTGTTAATAATTTATTAGTTTCACTATACAATCAATCGACAAATGTTGTTACTCAAGCGCGAATTGACTCGTTACAGCATTCTCATACTTTTCTCTTTCCTCTATAGTTCATCTCACTTGTTTCCGAAGCTGTTCTACCCTTCGCTTTGGCGGTATACATCAAACCTTATAAATTGAGTGTTTTCTCTCTATATTTATTGCGATCAAATCTTTTGCAAAGGTAGCCTGAAATAATCAGATCTGTTACCTAGATTATGAGTGAAATCAACTTTAACTAAAGCTTCACCCTGCTGTTATTAGCTTTTGTGCTGAAACCTCTCGTAACTCTTGGTGAATATATGGAGAGTACCATGTTTCTATTATATCTTAGATATTGAATATGTACAAGTAGTTTCCAGAATAACTTGCTTGATTTTGCTTGATATCAGTAGACCATAAAAAAATAATTATGTCAGAGACTTTCAAATGATATGATTATCATATGTATCGGGTGATTTTTTAAGAGCTTGATAACTTTTTTAAAAAAAAAAACGCATAAAATTTGCAAAATCTCATCGGTTCTTTATTTGAAACGTTAGATTGGTTCATGACATTTACTTTTTGAAGATAATTTCATTTAAATGTTGACCGCGGCTGCGTCTTAGGTGGTCCATTCGGAAAGTCCAATTTTGGGCAACTTTTTCGAGCATTTCGGCCGGAATAGCCCGAATTTCTTCGGAAATGTTGTCTTCCAAAGCTGGAATAGTTGCTGGCTTATTTCTGTAGACTTTAGACTTGACGTAGCCCCACAAAAAATAGTCTAAAGGCGTTAAATCGCATGATCTTGGTGGCCAACTTACGGGTCCATTTCTTGAGATGAATTGTTCTCCGAAGTTTTCCCTCAAAATGGCCATAGAATCGCGAGCTGTGTGGCATGTAGCGCCATCTTGTTGAAACCACATGTCAACCAAGTTCAGTTCTTCCATTTTTGGCAACAAAAAGTTTGTTAGCATCGAACGATAGCGATCGCCATTCACCGTAACGTTGCGTCCAACGGCATCTTTGAAAAAATACGGTCCAATGATTCCACCAGCGTATAAACCACACCAAACAGTGCATTTTTCGGGATGCATGGGCAGTTCTTGAACGGCTTCTGGTTGCTCTTCACCCCAAATGCGGCAATTTTGCTTATTTACGTAGCCATTCAACCAGAAATGAGCCTCATCGCTGAAGCGCGAAACACATTTCGAACCGAACACTGATTTTGGTAATAAAATTCAATGATTTGCAAGCGTTGCTCGTTAGTAAGTCTATTCATGATGAAATGTCAAAGCATACTGAGCATCTTTCTCTTTGACACCATGTCTGATATCCCACGTGATCTGTCAAATACTAATGCATGAAAATCCTAACCTCAAAAACATATCATTGACGCAGGCTGTTGGTTCTATAGAAAAGAACAGCCACAGAGTTTTATTCGATCAAGAACACATCAGCATTTTGTGAAATGTTGGAAATATGTTCTGCTGATACAAAAAGTAAACAAAAGCTGGTCTATGCCTTAATTTTTCATATGCCTCAACAATTTCTTAGATCCAGTTTTAACAATTTTAGTACTAAACTTTTTTGTTTAGTTTCTTTGGACAAACTTTAGATAATCTGATTTCCTCTACCAGTTTTATACCATTAATTTGTGAACTAAATTAATCTGACCGTATCAAATATATTCTTCAATATTGGATCGACGATGGTGCATGGTTTGAGTCAGTACAATTGGAGATATCATCGACCTTACAAAGAAGGGTATATTTTGACAGGTTTTTGGTATTCCGTTAGCTACACAACTATAAAAAGTGAAGAAAAATAATGAATCTTAACTCAAATTCGTCATAGCATACATTTTAGGCCGTAACGCTCATTGGTTTACGGGTTTCAAAAACTCGATCCTTTTTATTATTTTATTAAATTTCTAAACTAGCTTTTCTCGAAGTCAGTTGGCGAGATTTCTCGACAACTACTCAACCGATCTTCATGCAATTTTACACAGGTACAGTTAAATGTTTCCTACAGGGTATGAACACACCAATACCGCAGCACAGCTCGTTATTGACTGCTTCATTGTAGTTTGCTTAGTTTTTTAAGCACGAGTCTATTGTGAATCGCCAGCTCAGCGTTAGGACACATTTCAATAGTTTTCAGTAAGTCGTTATGCTTCGATTCAAAGTTTATAAAATTTCATTTTCTAGATTACGCGGCACTTAGTTAAATTAATATCGATTATTTTAAATGCTTTGCAGCGACGAACGCAAAATTTAAATTCCTCTACGAAATTGTTGAGAGTGGAACGCTTTTGTCGAGTTTTCTTAGTTTTCGAATAAACACAAAAATTTGTTTCAAGTTTTTAAGTTGAAATGCACTATATTATGAATATAAAAAAAATAGAAGAAACGATTCTTTTACTTATTGCTCAAGCAGCTCACGACTTGGGTCTTTGACCACGTATCCTCTGAAATACCCCCTTCACAGGGTTGTGCGCTGGGTTGGGTGCCCGCCACGTAAAAAGCGCACGAAATGGAAGATGAGTCACCATTGCATCCCGAAAAATTATGGTTTGGTGCGGTTTATTGGCCAGCGGCGTCATTGGTCTATAATTCTTTCGTGAAGATCACGACCAGCATCTTACTGTGAATGGGAATGCGTACCGCTGATAACCGAATATTTTTGATCCCAGTTAGATGATATGGAGTAGGTAAATATGTGGTTTCAACAGGACGGCGCCAAAAGTCATACACTGAATGTCACAATCGATTGGTTGAAAACCAAGTTTGGTGAACGTGTTTTCTAACGAAATGGCCCAGTCCATTGGCCGCCTTGGTTGTGCAATTTGACGCTGTTATGTCCTGTTGGGCTACGTCAGGTCTATGATCTATGCCAACAAGCCAGTGTTTCTCACATAATGGCATAAAGTGTACTTTCACATGAATAAAGAATTTCATTGATATCCCAAACCGTTTTTCTTTTATTACAAAAAAAAAAAAAAAAAAAAAAAAAAAAAAAAAAAAAAAAAAAAAAAAAACTTTTGTAGTGCTCTTATTTAAATACCCGTTATATTGAAATCGGTTCAAACCACAAAATTTAGTATATCTGTTATAAGCTGAAATATTTTTGAAGTAATTAAACCCAGTCTTTTGAGAATTTTTTTTTCTGGTTTCATATTTGCCTAACAACATTTTGCTGATCACGACTAGGTTTTGGTCCCTACTGCTCTCATTTTGATCTATCAGCCCCACCTTGCAGATGTGTGTAGCTACCTAAACTGTGATCATTGTATTTTCTGCCGCTATACACATGAGTTTTACAGTTTTGTATCCCGATTTATCATTCAATCCTTCTTGCCATTCCATTTTCCAAATCGCTGAAAGTTAATGCCTGGTTTTACCAATGCCATTCACGTTATTGAATGACAGTCGTACACCACTCTTGACAATCTCATTCATTATCTCATTATTTGTCTTTGTGGCCTAGCACCCAGTAGAAGTGAGGTCGCTTGTCCCTGATGACACCCTCCACTGCTGCGCTGCTTCCTTACACATTTCTGGCCGATATATAAGACGATATTACTATTGTACGTACTCTAACAGAATAACTTAGAGCTTTCACAAGACACTCCTCTCAAGGTTAGGTACGATTGGTTAAGGGTATAGGAAAGGCTTTTTCAGTAAAGATGCGCAATGTTTTTTCTGGAGTGCGCTGCACCCTTTTGTTTCCTGAATACTACATTAATTTTAACTTTGAATCAAAAAATATTTACTGTTAGTGTTCAACCTTTCTGCTGTTTTTAGGGTTAATCAAACTTTGAATCGTTATTCATATTACTACCATGTATGTAAATATGCGAGACATGTTTCCTCTTGGAGAAGGAGGTGCCAAAAGTCATTCCGCTGACGATAATCCACTATAATGTATTTCTAACAGGCAATGAAGTGCAGAAAGTTCGAACAATTTTCGGATAATTCGGTGAATATGAAAAGAGAATCGAATTTATATTAGTAGTTTGGCCATTGACATGGATTTGCTACAAGTGCGTCTAGTTTAGTGCGTTTGTTTTTCGCCTGCAAATATATTATACAATATTCATTAAGTGGGCACACACTGCTTTGAAATTATTATATGAGCTCGTTGAAAGTTGGTTAGATTAAACTAAAAAATATATGCTTTCTATTCTGGACTGCAATTTTCTAATTATATACATACTTACTACAAGGAGCGTTCCAAAGTAAACAATAAACTTTTTGAATCTAGCCGCACCTCGATTGTGGAGTGAGCATTTCTTGGCATTTCATTGATTGGAAGAGAAGTTATTGCGTTTTAAGTGTCAGTATGTTTGGGTTATCGGTATGAAAATGAGCTTCGAACAAGGAGCCAAGATTAGATTTTATTTTAAAATTGGTAAAACTTTTACCGAAACGTTTCAATTGATGAAACAAGTTTATGGCGATGATTGCCTATCCCGTAGCAGCGTGCACGAGTGGTTTCAACGTTTTCAAAGTGGTCGTGAGGACATAAATGACGATCAACATGTGAGCCCATCAAAATCCGTGATCACAGGCAATTCTATCCAAACTGTGCGTGAATTCAACAAAAATTATCCGAAATCATCATTGAAAGACGTTCAACGGCATACTGGCAGCCGGCCAACGAGCTAAAACACTCATACGACATGTTTTTGAACCGTGAAGAAAGCTGTTTTGAAGCAGAAGTAGAAGGAGACTATTTTCAATAAAATAAATTGATTTTGCCGAAAAAATCATTTTTTTTTTTTTTTTTAAGTCTTCTTATATTTTAGCCCGAAAATTGACATTTCATTTCAAATAACGAATTTTTTTCATAGTGAGGAGTATGGAGAAGTAAAACGATTTCTCGCTTAGCCAACCCATATTTTCTAGTCTTTAAATACATATAAATATTATGCAAAAAATTGAGATATGATGAGCCTACACTTTGTTTATTCGAAAGAAAAATTCTATGAACAAAAATGGTAAGTATTTGCTTTAACTTTGATTGAACTATTGGATCAAATTGAAAGTCGGTCCGATTTGCATTAGGCTATCCCAATTAAGGGTCTTTCAAGTCGACATCTACTATACGTCGCCAAAATGTTTTTGGACGTCTGCAATTGTAATAAATAATGAGCTCTGCAATCCTCATCTTCTTTTCTGCGTAGTGTATGCCTTTGCTAGGCAAATCAGGCTACATTTTTAATGTAAGCTCTATGGGTAGTTTGTAGGTTTTTTCCAGTAGATATTGGTTTGAGATGAAACGATACCACTAGTTCCCTAATATGTTTAATAAACATGAGTTTGCAAAAATAGCAGTTTTCCTATTAACGTTTTTGTTAAGTAGCAGGCTTCGTAACCGCGAGAGTATATTTAGATATAATTTAAGAGATAGATTTAAAGGAACAGATTGTCTTAAAGTGAACAAACGCACCACCCGATTTATTTATAGGGTTAGCAATGTATTGTGCGCAATCTCCAGTGGCGGTATTTAAGTTCTTAAGATAACATATTTCTGATATACGCGAAATCATTTTATCATATACAGTTAATTACACAGATCCACTGTCATTGTTGCTAGATTACTAGAGATGAATACGGTCTTAGCCACGTTAATTTTTAGGCCCATCTTGCCAGCATACTCCTCAAATCTACATATATACATAGATTCCTTTGCAAGTCTGATTTTTTACTGTTAGAGTGCAATATCATCCGCGAAAGTCACTTCTTCGAGATGTTCCTAAATGTTCCAAGGTATACCGTGTTTGCTCATTAACGCTAAAAAAATATCGTCCAAAAAACAATGATAAAGAATCGAAGTGACATAAGAAAGCCATACTTTATGCCAGTTTTCGTAGAAATTGTGTCCTAGAGATGGTGAATCGTAAGTAAGTAAGTGGTAAGTAGTATTGATAGGAGATTTTAACGAAGTTGCACCTGGATGACAAGTTTTCAAGTGTTTCTACATTATTCGAATATCTGAGAACACGAAGACAAGTCAAACGATTAACAAAAAATCAAAGCAGTTTCCATTAAAAAATTGTGATAAAAGTTGTACAGAGTTATTGGCATTTGACATTTTAATTTCTTAGTTGGAGAGGCATCATCTGCACACACAGAACCAGATCACGAGAAAAGATGCGCATACAAAGCTCAATATTTATTGTGCAGTAAAAAATGGAAACCTGCAACATAAATATTGGAAATAATGACAACAAACCATCCTGTCCACGACGAAAAAGGATGTCAGCAACAATTGTAACGACCGAATGGCTAAATGCACGACCAAGACAAAGATGCCGGGGATGGGAGGTGAAAAACCGGTTAAGGGAGAATGTGCTGGCGATGCTTTGGAGGCGGCGACCACAATGATAAACAACACGTAACGGAAATAAAAAGATCAACATTTTTATACAAGCAATGCAGAAATTTGCTCAACGTAACGGCGGAAGCATTGTTTTTGTTTTTGAAGGGAACTATGCAATAAAAACTGAAAAAACAGTGTGTACAAACATATGGGCAAGTGGGCATGTTGAATTTGTAAAATTTTCCAAACGAATATTCCAAAAATAAAAAAAGGCAAACAAAGGAATTCGCACAAAAGTGAACGTGCAATCAAACAGCACAAAGGATGGACAGACTGTGTCGCTAACGTTAGTGTGAACGTGTGTGTGGACTATTGAGGGCGCCTGTTTGTGAAGTGGGGTGGCGGTTAGCAAGGAAAAGCGAGCGGTAGGCGTTTTTCGGTATTCGCTTGTGTAAAAAATAAGATCCTTACTATAAAAGTTTCAGCCTCAAAGGCAATATGGGAGTGAGGGCAGCTGTTGGTCTATGGAATCCAAGCGGCCAAACATTGTCCGCTCTCTGTCTGTGCTGGAAGTGGTTGGGCATACGGTAGAGCGCCGCCAACGCTTAGGCTGGCGGCGGAAAGTGGACAGCTGCCGAGCCAATGGTTGCATTCAAAAATGTTGACACCAATATGAGCGTGCACACGTTCCAGGCAAATTTTTACCCCCGTGGTTTTATTTGCAAATTGCTGTTGGCATTTTTAATACAAGTGGCGCGCGGTCGATTCGTATTCAACATTTTACCTTTTTGGTCATTTGAACATTGAAAATACATATTTGACTTTCACTGTGTGCTTCCCTTGCAGATATCTAGATTTTTTTTTTTTTTTTTTTTGAGTTTTTATTTGTCTCCTCACTCCGCTCGTGGCCGGTTGTCCTTTTTGGTGTACCAATAAAATTGTATCATTTTGTGGTTGTTTCGCTGCCTTTGCGTTCGGGAATGTATGCTCGTCACTCACATATTTGCACAATTTGCTTATAGAATGCCAGCATTGTGTTCCCTCCGTTAAGCATGGAGACTGGCTTTTACAAATATTTAAAGGAAATTGCCGCAAAATCTCAGGCACACGAATAGTGTGTGCCCGTGGCATGCTGTGCACCTTCACTTGCAGGGTGTTGTTGGGTTTTGTTAGATCAGGCGAATATATTGAAATTATTGAATTAATATTTGTCAATTTATAATAACAAGACACCCTTTAAAGGAATTTTGTTTCAATATACATATACATCTATATACTTTTACAGCTCCGAACTTTATTTTAAGGCCGCTTTTAGTTAAGGAAATACCAGATTTAACTTCATAGTGCGTAATGAAAACAGGGTTACGTATATCCCTATAATCCATGAGGCTATGGAGGCTTTGCATATTATTTTTGTACAAAGAACTCTAATAGAGAATATTTATTAGAAAAATATTTTATTCCACTTCCGATTGGCCGAATCACTAGCTTAATTCGTTTGTAGAAGGCGAACATGTTTACAAGGTGAGTGTCTGTCGAAAACTGATAACCCGAACAAGGTTTGCCATGAAGCTTTTAATACCCAAAAATAAAACGCGTAAGGTGCTGAACCGATTAAGCCACCTCCGCCTGTTGGAGTATACGCAAATTAGTACTCCAACTCAGTTTTGGTGGTAGTGACCTGAAGTTTTGCACATAGATTCGCTTCCAAAAAAAAAAAAAAATTCATTTCGTGGAGCAGCCGACATCGGATCACTGACCGATTCAAAACAAGTTCTTGTTCGGAAAAACTTATTATTTGACAGTGGGATTTAAGAGGTAGATTTAAAGGACCAGATTGTCTTAAAGAAATTATTTGATGATCACTAAACTTAACTTCCGATCGACTTTTGAGTGATAGGCACAATACAAGGATCATTTCAAAGTAAACAGAACTTAAAAAAAAAAAAAAAATTTAACAAATGATTTTTTCGGCAAAATCAACTTATTCTATTAAAAATAGTCTCCTTCTGCTTCAATAAAGTCCAAAAGCATGTACAACGAGTGTTTTAGCTCGTTGGCCGGTATGGCCGCCAGTATGGCGGTGTAAGCCTTTGAATGGCCTCTACGCATAAACTGCATAACGCTTCCCTTTCATGGGCAATTGCATTTTTCCGAATAGGAAGAAGTCGCACGGTGCCCAGGGGAGTGGTTAATGGTTAAAATGTGATCTTTGGTCAAAATATTGTCCTTCGTATGTTGGGTTCTGAGCAATTTTTGGTCGTCAGTCAATTTGTGCGGAACAAACCGTGCATACACCATTCGTAAGTCCAAATGTTCGGTCAAAATGCAATAAATCGATGGTTTGGAGATGTTCAATTCCAAGATTTTCAATGATGATTTCGGCTTTTTCGGATTTCTGATGAATTCACGCACGGTTTCGATGGAATTTCCGGTGATCGAGGATTTTGATTGACCCACATGTTGAGCGTCATTTATGTCCTCACGACCACTTTGAAAACGTTGAAACCACTCGTGCACTCTGCTATGGTATAAGTTTTACCAATTTTAAAACAAAATTTACTGTTGGCTCTGCATTCGAAGCTCATTTTCGCAAGGATAACACGAAAATACTGCCGTGAAATTCTCACTGCACAATCCATAAAGATCGACTTCTGAACATACTATTCACAACATCATCACCTATCTTGAGGCCGAAAATTTATTATTGAATAATATTCGACTCGTCCAGCAAGAAGTGAAGAAAATATCGCAGCCATAGCTGAGCGCATTTCACGTCGCAATCTTAAATCAAAAGCGGACAAAATTCATAATTTGAAAGAGCTGAAGTTGAGCTTGTTTAAAAAGTTCCAAGAAGAATTGACACTTTCGAGCCAAATTTAGTTCAGCGATGAATTCTATTTCTAGCTCAATGGAGATGTAAGCAACCAAATTTGCCGCATTTTCATTTTTCGAAAGTTGCAATTTCACTTCGAAAAGATAATGGTTTGGGGCGGTCTTTTCAATAATGATGCCGGAGAGAACATGATCATTATCGCGCCATGAGAACTGACTGTTTGATGCCTGAAATTGAAGGTCATGATCATGACATTTGGTTTCAACAAGATGGCGCCACTTGCACTACGTCGCATCAATCAACGGATTCATTGAGAGAACATTCAGTGATCAGATAATTTCACGTTTCATGAGCTGGTTGATTGGCCATCAAGATTGATCACAAAGATAGACTTTTATTTTGTGGATATGTAAGTTCTAAAATTAAAATAAAAATTAAAAATACCACTTCAACTCAGGCTTCGAAACGATACTTCACTCGGGTCATCCGCTATTTACCAGTCGAAATGCTCGAACGAGTCATCGAAAATTGAACTGAACGAACAACCCATCTCAGACGTAGCCGCGGCCAACATTTGAAAGAGAAAATCAATAAAAAATTAACGCTGAATTATGTTATTTCGAATGATAATAAACATTCCACATAAAATTTAAAGTTTCTGTGCGGTTTTTCTTTATAAAGGTGGGGAACCTCAGAAGGAATCACCCTTTCTAATGTATGTAACTGCGAATAGTAGTATTATCGACCTATCAAGTTGTGATAAAAATTCTTTTTTGATTTTTGTTTTTAATTAACCAAAAATTTCAGCTGCGGTTTCAGTAAAATGTTGAACTATGTTTTGATTTTTCTATTTCATATGATTTAATCAAACTTCCTTTCGATTTCACCCAAGGTTTGTTTGATATATTTGTCTGTAAATGATTGTTTAATAACCAAACTTAAGTTGCGATAGAACTTTATATAATAGGGCTTTTGAAAGCATTATAGTGAAGATACACATTTTTTATTTTTTGGAAAACATATCGTAAATACATTTCATAATTCCAGGTATGTTATGCCGCAAAAATTCTACAGGACGACTTTATACTAAGTTAGTTGAAAAGCTCGCTCTTAACGTATTACTTGTATATCTTAATTGAACTGCTTATAACCGATCTATTATGGTACCTAGAACTTCTATAGAATTTGATCCTAAATGCCTTCAAGAAAACCATATAAGTGGGATAGGGTATCCCTCTTGCTAGCTCATCGGCTACGTAATAACACTATGGCCAGGCACCTAAACGAGTCTGATTATAAATTAGCCTGATGCCGAATCACGTGAGGTTTGACACTACTTACTAACTTTGAGCGCAAGTAGCGCAGATTATTGGCTGGACTACGGTTTCATAAAGCCAAACCCTATCTTTAAAGATTTCTCTATAGCTTCTTTAGTGCAGCATAAGGCAATCATCATAAAATTACTAGCACATAAACTTTCTATCAAGGGTAAGCTACAGATATTTTTCCTTATCAATAGTTTGAATGCGTGAGCTTCCAGAAGGGGAGGGTATATCAAAAGGGTTATAGCGAATAATTCTATTTTTTAGTTACAAAAGACAAATTAGTAAGTTTTAGCCACATATAAGTTTGTATGGAATCATTACAACTATACATTTCACTCAACTCCCGCAACAATCGTGATATATCGCAACACTCAGAAGTAGGAAATAACTCATTTCAGCAGCACATTCTTCATCGGTCCAAGTAAGCGAGCAGTTTGAGTAAGAGCCTTCTTTGGCTGTATTCTACGTACGTCAGAAATAACACTCGCGCTACGACGATTGTTGGTGTGAACTGTGACATTGAATGAGAACGGCAAATGAGAGTGTTAATTTACTACATCAAAGCCATTGGCGACTAATCCAAATAATGGCCAAAGTTATGTTCTGCATCTTATACGCCGTTGGGTGGGACATAACGTACATACTAATTTACGATGATATACATATAACGTTTCTTTGGAAATGGATTCCTTCGATTTTCTGAAAGGAGAGATATAACTAATATTGGAATGCAAAGGTCAAATCTTGTGTTTTGAAAATTGTATCTTAGGGCTATATACAACTCTTATTCTTACGTTTTCGTCGCGCTCCTTGGAAACGTGAGAAACCCTTGCGTTAGATGTGATAGCCAACCCGTTGGAGCCTGGAGTCTCTTCTAAAAGGGACGCAGCTTCAACGGAGTCACTTCGACATACTCGGTTTAAGAGTTCGCGTCTGTTGTTGTAGTGATGTTGCTGAGAGTGGGCATAAATGTGTATAAACCTCTATATTACTCGCCTAGTGAGGTTGGGTGCTGGGTTTAGGATCTGCCGCATAGAAACCGCTCCCAATGAAAAAGAAATATCTGCCACGGATCAACTCTTCAGACGACGAAAATTTCTTCCCAGAGAGCATTCACTTACTTATTGTCTGGGTGAAACAGCACTTTATTTTTCTTCAAACGAGTATATTTGTCATCGCTTTTGTCTCTCAGACGTTCCAATAACGCTTTGTAATAGTCGCTGCTGAAGATCCATCATTTTCCAAGGTAATACAAATTTTGAAGGTTAGGGCTAACTAAAAATCATATGGATTTAATTAAGGAAGCGTTATCTATGTGCCAAGGCATGTTTTTTTCAATTGACCTGTTATTTTATGCCTCAGTCACTGTTTCAAAGGATCACCAATCAATTTAAGAAAATATAACCAAACACGCAATAGTGTGGACGATAAAAGTCAAAATCACAACACTCAGACACTAACAACTTGATATATGTGATGCAAAAATGTACAAATACATACCAATGTTGTTGTTGTTATGAATTCTACGTTAACAGAATGAAATAGAGACAAAGTCTTTATATTGAATTCGACTGGTATATACTATAAAGCTCGGATTCGAAAATTCTGTGGATTGTGGAATTGAAAAATAATTCATGTCAAATTTCATGCACATATTTTGTCAGATAGATATAAAAATTTTCTCTACAAATCTTTGAATTTGATTATTCAGTTTATATGACAACTATATCCTATTGCTATCCGATTTCGGCGGTTCCGAAAAATGAGGGGCTTTTTAGAGAGAACAGAACATATACAAAATTTTGATATCTCACAAACTGAGGGACTTGTGTATCCTGTGTAGAAGTGTGTCCCGTTTTCTTCCATTATAATTCGATACAGTTGCCTCCAACAACAGTTTTCGATCGTACAACAATACATACACATGTATTCGTGTATAACTTCGCATGAACACATGTACATGTACACATGGGTGGTGCTTTCAAACCTCCATCTCTTTGAAATATGACACAGTCACTTCCGTTTTAAAATGATTTATTTGTGTTGATAAAAATTTAGTTATTGTCAACGTTTTATATATGTATGGTCGCACATGCCTCAAAGTGTGTAAATACATATTGTATATATGCGCAAATAGTACATTTCTATACACAGGGATACCAAGCGGTAAATTCAATCAACAGTTCGATTGCTTTTATATGGAGTTCATATTTTTCCTAACTCCCAAACAATATGAAGCGTTTCAGAAGAAAATTTGAAATAAATATAAAACACCATTGTGCCACATGACAACTTTCGCACGTCGCTGCTGCCATGTGCTCGGGCCATAGCGTTCGACGGGCATGCTGCCGTGTAACGTGAATATGTGACAATTCAACGGTGAGCGGCATTAAATTTCATTTCACAGTTGACTATGAAATATTTTAGGCACTCAAGGCCTACTAGCTACTAGAAATATGTTGAATCACTTTGCGAGATATATGTCATTTGGATGAGTGCTGCGGCTCTTCAATATTATATTTGTTGCTTGCAACACAAAACAGGAGCATAATCTAAAATCTCTTAGTGGAAGTGGGCAGTCAGAGTTGATTTTATTTATATTTTGTTGTTGTCGTATTATTTTGATTTTGCTTGTTTGCCGTTGCTGCTCAAGCCTTTGTTGTCCATTCTGTCGGTGCCCGTGCCCGTTGGTGGCTGCGGAAATTTATGGTGTAATCGAAACCGGAAACAATAACGTTTTGTGGCGAATGGCAATAAATCTTCGCTGAATAAACACAAAAGCTACATCATATTGCAAAACTGGGGCATAATTTAATACCGATGACAAGCAAAACGTGCAAATCAATATTGTTGGAAAAATAAAGAGTTGCACTATGCTGCACACACACATACATATATCCGGTCGTGCTTGACATATTACGTCTATTTAGAAGTTTATAATTTATTTTAAATTAGCAAAAAGTTATATATTGTTTTTACATTGAGGATATGACTACCAAATCTGAAGTCTGTTATATATTTTTAATGGCAGTCTCATCCGATCTGTCAACTGCGATTTTATTTTTGACATAAGCAATCATACCTTTCGATTGGAGTATTCGAACTGCCTTTGACTGTACCTTTGCAAATTTATCTTCAGTAATTCAATTCGTGGAGATTCTTGAGGTAGTAACAAAACACACATATAGTACTGTAATTTTACTTTTTATCAACGCTTAAAAGAGGATTTATTATTCCATAGGACATTAAATTTATACTTCAAGGCATTGTTTACTCTACAGGTGATTCGGTTTCAATCAGCAGACTGCCGTTCTTAATGATATTGTTAATGTTGCCGAAGTCTACACTCGCCTTGCATTTTTTAGCAGCTTGGAACAAAAATCATCATATAGTTAATGAGCGATGTTTCCTCCTCCTTTTTCGTGCTTAATACTGAAATTATGCCAAAGGAACCGGTGTGTGGAACCCTAAGGTATATTTCAAAGCAGGGAAATGGCTGTGCCAATAGTTTAGATGAAGAATCGCTATATACTAGTAGATGCCGGTTGGGGTCTCTAAATATTTTCACAGCTTCATTATAATCTGAATAGGTTCTCGACGACCTCAGCTACTCGATTCTCGCCGGATATGAATAATTTCTAATCATTATTGTTCCAGCGCAACTGACCAATGGCTGAGCCGAGATAAATAGTAACTTTGGAAATAGGGTTTATTTATAAATTATATGGGGAGATAGTTTTGAATATTTGAGCTATGGAAATATGCAAATTTGATTTTTTCCATGTTCAGATTAGAATATTGATCCAAGTTATGTTTAACTATTTTTGATTTTGTACAATTTTGTAGGATTACGTTTAAATGCTGATATAGGGATCGCAGTACAGTCCTTTGTGAAGTCAAAAAAATAAAATACCTCTATGTGCTCTTACAAGTCGACAAAGCGTGTTGTGACTGAGACAAATTTGGTGCCTAACTTCTATTTTCACTAGCTCGGTGAATCATGTGAATCGGCATCTGAAAGAGTGAGCTTACGTACGCCTTGATCTCGCAAACATCGGACAATAAATAAGGAAGTGTTGAAAAGTATTTTTCCATAGAGCATCTGCACTTGGCATCCGGTAAGATTCTCAACCTGAGAGCCAGACTAATATACCCAAGGAGAAGCTCGTATTACTGAGAGTAAATATCTCACTGGATCTCTTTAAATTGATCTTTGGCTAAAACTATCTTCCGACAGTACAAAAACCGATGACAGCCCATCATTGCCCAAGTTTTCGATGGGTCTCAAATTTATAATAGCAGAACACTCGAGGAGAAGGAAGGTCTGACCAGTTTCTAATTTACTTGTAGCAAAGATTCCTTGTAAGCTCCTCTTCTTAACAGTTCTTTTTGATTCCGCTGTGGCCTGGCACAGGCGCCCATATACCTTTCGCCGATTTCTATGAGTACTATATGCAGTATGTCATTCACTGCCATGGTTGATTAGGTCTTTGGTGTATCACATATGCTCAAACTTTCTTGCAAGTACAGAATTTTTGCTAGGGTCTCCAACACACAATAACCCGCACGGAATATAATCGGAATGACTGTGGTGATTGGTAGAAAAAACGCAGAGATATTTTGGCATGTATTTTTTTAGATTATCTCTTTAATATGTTGGAGGCGGCTACGTCTCAGACAGATCATCCGTTGAGTCCAACTCTCGATGACTTGTTCGAGCATTGCGACTGGTAACTGGTGAATGGCAGGCGTGGTATTTTGCTCCAAGGCCTAAATCGAAGTGAGATCGTCGGTATAGATTTTAGACTTTACATATTCACAGGAAGAAGTCTAACGGTGTGATATTACACGATCTTAGTGGCCAATCGACCAGCTCATGAATGGTGAAATTATCTGCTCACTGAAGTGTGCTCTAATCCATTGATTGATGTAATATGTGGGTCGTCTTGTTGAAACCAAATGTCGCCGAGATCACGAGCTTCGATTTCAGGCCCGATAACGGTCGCTATTGACGGTAACATACTCCCCGGCATAATTTTCAAAGAAATATGAACCGATGATTCTACCGGCCCAAAAAGCGTAACAAATCTTAATTTTTTCTGTATAAAATTTCAGCTCCTTCATAAATCTCTTCAGGTTGCTCGACGTACCAAATGCGCAATTGTGCTGGTTTACATATTCATTGAGGTAGAAATGAACCCCATCACCGAATATCGATTGTGAAGGTGAAGGTCAGTTGTTGCACAAGCAATTTCAATTTGAGATCTCGACGTAAAATGCGTCAGGTTGTGCCACACTTCAGTCCGGGTTGCAGCAAACGGAGTGTAAACGGCTCTCCACGGTCTTGGTGTCTACTCTCAGCGACGGCTGCTATATATTCTTTGCAGCGTGCTAGACGTGGTCTATTCGTTCAAATATTATCCAATAAGAAATGTTCATTGACACGATTCACATGTGATCTGTAAAAAAGAAGGCTATTAAAAACTACATACTTGAATCACCCGTTATACTCGTATACCTATACTTCTTAAACAGAAATACTTAGCGTATTGAATATGTGGAAAATTCTTGCAAGAAATATGAATGTTATTACCACTAGGCGGATTAGAAAGTATTTTGTATTTTAGCAATAAAATGTCAAACCATAAAACTTTATTGCACAAACTGTGACAAAGGTGAAATATTTGCTTGTGCGATAGTAAAATTAGCGCTTTTAAAATGTATGAGTAATAATAAATGTATACATATATATAGAAACATATATATTTGATAACCATTACACATGCATACACACATAAGCATTATCGCATACATGCAAATAATTATTTAGTGTTTAACTTTTGCTGCAGAGCCATCACCTTTCAGCTATATTTTTATATATGTATATGTATAGTATGTATGTGTATGTACAAGGTGTGTTCAAAACGTATGGCGAATTTCGAATTTTTTGTGGCGTTATGTTGCTACTCATGTCTCTCATTTATCCGACAAGCTCAGCCATTTTGAATGTAGATTAAATTGTTGACGGCAGCTTTGCTTGCACGTGTTTTGGATCGTCTTCGATTTTTACCTATTCAAAAAAAATGGATTAAAGAACCTGTATCAAATTTTGTGTGAAAAACGAAATTAAGTGCGCGGATGCATTCCGAATGTTGACTTTGGCATACGGAGAAGGTACCTTAGACCGAAGCAACGTTTATCGGTGGTACAAAATGTTCTCAGAACGCCGAGAAGATGTGACAAAAATTGGCTTTTGCTCCACGATAACGCCCCTGCTCACATATCGTTGGAGGCCCATGAAAGGACGACGTTACGCTTCTCTTGACGACATAAAGACGGCATCGAAGGAGGAGCTAAAGAAGATAAAAAAAATGATTTTTCAAAGTGCTTCGAAGATTGGAAAAATCGTTGGCACAAGTGTATAATATCTAATGGGGATTACTTTGAAGGGGACAAAATAGATATTCATGAATAAATAAATTCGCGATACTTTTCGGACACACCTCGTAGTTGTATAAAATGAGAAACACCGCTTAAATCTTTAATCGCTTCGAATAGCGCTGAGTCGCTTTTGTAATAAAATTTTACGACATTTTGACGCGTGAATGTGCCAAGGCGATATACTACTATATATACTATATATGTACATTATATACATATGTGTAGTACATTGTATACATGTATGCAAGGCATAAGTATTTCGGTTACAAATTCTCGGCGGAAATATGCAGGAGAGCGGTAAAGTGCCGAAATGCAGCAATCGAACGGAAAAGGTGAACGTGTTATCATTTACAGTTATCTGCTGTCTAATGAATATGCCAGCGATAGCGAGAGCGATTACGCACACGTTTCTGTGCGTTGCAGGGGAGAGTGCGCGGTGGAGCAGCTTGAATGGATGCAAATTTTATTACACGCCTAATCCCGCAGACAATAATTTAATTTGCGTTAACTGCACAAACAGCTCAAGTCAACGTTCGATATTTGGCTCCAAGACCAAACACCTTCTTTGGTTGATACATGAAGGTAAGCGTTTGACTCAGTCACCGAAGCGGCAATAAACGGGCGACAAATGTGTGCCAAAGCATTGCACATTGATAAAAGGCAATAAATTCGTTGTGTGTGCGCTCATAGGAGAAATCACGCTTTGCGCTTGAATGGCAGCGCAGCAAATAACGGTACTACATATTGGTGGCACAGACAAAAAATCCCGTTGCAGAAGTCAGTTTGCGTGTGTGTGTGTGGCAAAAAGGTGCGCTAAACACAATCAATGTGAAGTAAGAACATAATCAGTGGCATCATCAGCGGCTGCAATAAAAACGAATATAATGGAAATAATAATAAACGTGGCACAAAAAAACAAAAAAAAAAAAAAAAAAAAAAAAAAAATCGGAAAAAGACAGCCAAGAGATTTTGCTTTTATGCTGCATTCTTTAGGCTGCTTGTGTGTCTACTTTGCTGTTTGGTGATGCTGGTGATAAGAAAACGTTGCAAGGCATCAGGTGGC
Source organism: Bactrocera latifrons (assembly GCF_001853355.1). Classification (NCBI taxonomy): domain Eukaryota; kingdom Metazoa; phylum Arthropoda; class Insecta; order Diptera; family Tephritidae; genus Bactrocera; species Bactrocera latifrons. The sequence goes on from NW_017535086.1 coordinate 536,305, forward strand.
ACTTACTTGGAAAACTGTGATGGAGGTGTATAAGGATCAATATAATTTTTCTAACTGTTTAAATGGCGACGTAATATACTTTAAATCTAAGCATGTATCTAAGAATGGATAAAAAAAGCGATTTTTTTTTATTTGCTTTGTGCTATAAAAAATTGGTTGAAGGACAGCGAAACTTAAGTAAGTATGTGCTCTTAACTGTAACGGGAAGGGCCTCCGCTTAATATTATTAGATAGATTAGATAGAAATTCCACTTCTAACTATATAAAAATATATTTCATTGAAAAAAAAAAAAACATATTTTATGTTGCAAAGTTCATAGTCTTGGGGGAAATTGGACTGAGTTAGGCATTTACGAGATATTTATCGTAAATATCAAAGATTAGTGGAGGAAAATAAAGGAAAGGGAAAAAAGTTGCCATTCTTGTAGATGCATCAAGGCCGGGGTGATATTTGCAGGTACATGCTTGTTCGTTATATTAGGTCTAGGGCGAGCAGTATTATTTATTTATTAAATTTATTTATAATAATTCATATAACAAAAAGATTTTTATTATATAAATACATAAACCCAGCACTGGCTACGAGGCCTTCAGCCACCTTGTAATTATAACTAGGTAACAATTCTATTAGCTAAGGGTTAGTAAAGATGTAAGTTATTTAAATATGTTTTAACAAATCGTTGGTTTTTAAGAATCTATATACAATAATTTTTTTCTGAAGGTTCACTTAGTAGATTTATGAGATCAATGTTGCCAGAGTTGTGGGCTGTTGAGTGAAGCATCGGACAGAGTGTGAGTAAGTGTTTGATAGAAGCGGTGTCATCGCAAAGGGGGCAAACGGATGGGCTTTTACCCGATAGTAAGTAGGCGTATGTTATGATAGTGTCTCCAATCCTTAATCGAGTATATGTCTTCATTGCGCTGGTTGAAATTGTTGACGATTTATTCGATTTCTGGCTGGGTTTATGACCGCGTACTGATGTWTAAATGTTTTCCATTCGCTTGCGTTTTTTTGATGCCTTTTGTGCTTAATAAGGTTAGAAATGTCTTGCTTGGTTGAGACATAGTATGTTAAGGCAGGAATCCAGGCTACATTTTTCGCAGCGAGGTCTGCAAAGTGGTTGCCTGTAATACCAGCATGGCCAGGGATCCACATTACTTGGATTTTCTGAGGGGCACCAACGACCGCGTCCCTGATAGCTTCTATTATGGGATTGCGGTTGGAAGAAGACGTTATTGCTGTCTGTACAGATGAGAAAATTTCCTTTAGTCTTTTTTGCGTGATTAACTGCATGAATAATGGCAGATCCTTCAGCGGTAAATACAGAGCTCGTTGAGGGGAGAAGCCAATTGCAAATAATTTCTCCTGTGGCAGTGACAACTGCTAACGATGTGGAATCGATGGACTTGGAGCCATCCGTGAACAATAACTTCCAGCCATTATTTGTATAATTAGATTCCAGTTCAGCAAAGGTTTGTTGAAAGACTTCGTTTGGTGTGCTTTGCTTGGACAAAAACATAAGCTTATTCTGTAGGATTTTATCATGGATCAGACATGGAGGATGTCGTAAGGTGAATTTGCATGTTGCGTTACGTGAAATATTATTTTCTGCGGCAAAACTTAAGGATCTCGAAATAGCCGATTGTAATCTTGGAATTTTTCTTTTTCGTGGCATGGGTGATAGTTGTATTTAGTAATGGGTTGGTGTTCTCAGCCGTTTTCGCAAGAATTTGGAGCGAAGAATCTATAATTCTATTTTGAATAGTTGGTAACCAGATTCAGCCATTATCGTTTTTATTGGCGAGATTGGAAAGGCCCGGAGACTTCGCCATATTGCGCAATGGTATGGTGCATTTAAAAGGTTGATACTGCTTTTGGAGCAATTGGCATAGATGGGGAGCCCATAATTTATTTTTGAAGTTAGCAAAGCTCTGACAACATTGACTAGTGTGTTCGGATGAATAAATGAATGCTTAGACGAGAGATATTTAACGATATTTAATCGTGTCATTAACGAGTTTCTTACATATTTACAGTGAGCATTAAAGTTATACTTAGAGTCAAAAATTAATCCTAGTATTTTCAGCTGTGTTTTACATTCGATGTTAGTTTGGTTGTGGGCAAGTGCAATACCGTTGCTTACATGAAGGATATGTGTTTTGTCTAAAGAAAGTGAAGCACCAGACTCCAGTGACCAAGTCTCAATTCTGGCGAGTATATTAGTAAATATAGTATTAGTATATTAGCAGTATTATTAATCTAAGCACAAATATGCACCGATATAGGAAAAACCCGGTCTCTTAATTTTATTATGATAACTCACATATTTGCCGATATATGTGGTATAAAGTTACTCGGAGGTTCGAAAATCTTTGTACTAGGTACTGGGAACTAACACGCATTCATTTTTAACACGCAGATATACTATTATGTGGAACAGAGGCGGATCCTGCCTGCAATGTGAAAGGGAATCTATATAATTTTATATTTTATTTGCGAAATGTATAAGTGTAGACTATATAATTTTTTTTTTATACATATTTTATAGCATAAAATTAAAACGATGGTTGCTCATTTTTCTAAATCTCTTGTTACTTCTTCTGGCTTCACAGCAAAGTCGTAGCTTATGTTGAGGAATGCTAAGCCGTTCAATCTTTCCTGGAGCATAGTTGGTTTGAGCCAAGTCTTAATCGTTCAAATCTAGTATATGTGGTTGACAAAGTGCGCAGTACGTGACAAACAGTATGAATCGTTGGATAAATATCTTTATCACAAGTGTTGAGGGTTTCTAAGGCAGAACGCACTTGCGTTCTCGTTGCAAATGACTGCATCTTTCTTTGATTTTGCTTTGAGCTTCGATTTTCGTGCAAAATTTTTTCAAAACTCCTAATGGGGCATTCGTCGAGTACAGTTATATATTTTTACTTTAAGTTTAGGTCAAATTTGAGTAATAGCTGCTATAATAAGACTTTTCAAGAACTTCATCGGAAAAATGCGTTTTTGAATCTTGCATGATCATGTTAATGAGTGGAATGTAAGCAGAAATCTTGTAGAAGTCTTCACAGCTTGGGTGATTGTTTCGATGACTCCACACGTTCTGAATATTTTCACCTCAACCTGAAACATTAGATTTTCAGCAATTTGTGTGTATTTGAAAAAATTAAAGTGATGATTAGCATGCATTCTTCGTGTGTTCATTGCTTCAATCAATGTTGTTATTACGTTTGATGCTTAAGTGGCTTAAGTTACCGATATTTTCGGTGAAATCGACCAAACCATAAACACTGGGGTCCACTTTCGACACCTAGTGGGTTGAAAAATTTTGGTTGGATTGGCACGGTTTTTGATCATAGGATGGAATGACTCATAGGCATTATTTATACAAAGTTTTTTTTTCCTTTATATAGATGATCTTGATTTGTGTACTGGAAAATAAAAGAAGCAAATGGAGTTTAAAATTTGATTGAAATCGATACGGCGAGTGCCGTTATATGTGTTCTATGTCAAATTTTTACCCCAGTTCTCATAAAGCTCTCTCATACCATCTCCGACTTAAAATTTAATGCATCTGACGTATTTAGTTTTTGACTTATCGCTCCTTTAGTAGTTATTAACAGTCCCGTTACACGATAAATGGGGAAGGTTATTATCCTGGTTCATCCGTTTTCACACACTATGTAAAAGTTATTATAATATTTGTTGTAAGCGGGTTTGTTTGTTGTAGCTTTAGTGGTTTATAATATATGTACATTAAACTTATTAGGGAGCGAAGCCATGGCGCACAGTAGTCCGATTATGCCCATCTACGAACTTGTTCTTATTTTTGCCAAGGAACGCATAGGTCAGACCAACTTACTGACCTATATAGACGGATGGCAATAACTTAAGTAAAAATTCAGATATCATGTAAAAGCGTAGTACGTATGTTCCTTGATATAAAATGCCAAAACTAAGCTACATAATAGAGTACAGAGCTGTTATTCAGTGTAATCAACTAAGTTAGAGAGGGCCACACAGGGTTGAAATATTTTTTAAGTGGGCGTGGTCCCATCCTCTGATAAATTTATTGTACATTTTGCTTAAGCTATTGAAACATCCACTCTGAGGAAATGCATGATTTCGAATTATAAAAAAACAATTAAAACTGCCGTAACTCTATTAATGAGCTAAAGGCATACAATTTTACATCCGATATGGTACAAAAGGGTGTTATATTTGGACTGTGGACATGGACGTAAAATTTAGGGCTCATGTCTCGAGAAATACTCCATTTCAACCAAATTTATTTTCAGTTCCAAGAGTATGAAATGGAAACTTAGCTTTCCTTATTTGATTTTGTGTTTTTTTTTTTTTGATGGTTTTGCATTGTGGGTCCACGCATTTTGGGATCACCTCTGTTAAAAAATGCAATTTTATGAGTTTTTTAGAAATTATTACTTTAAACATTATTTCTTATAATAACTCATTGACAGTTATCAAAATTATTTTTTAAGTGCAAATAAGTCTTAGACACGATCTTACAAGGTTTATTATATTACGTTTAAAAATGGGACACCAGTGCGTATACGTAAATAAAATTTTTTGTCGTTTATCTGAGATGATCAATCGCCTAGTAGTCACCAAAAACTAAATAAAATGCGATTGAAACTAAGCAAAGAAACCGCTAATGATAAAAACTCAAACATTTTCCCTTTTTATAGCCGCCAAATGTATAATTTACCATATTGACGGACAATTGGCAAAGCCATAATGAAAATACTTGCGCGCAGCGATCGAGTTGCGCCAGCATCGACCCTGGCCTACCATGATAGCTGCCGTTATATAATAACGGTAGCTATAATTTCCACTGAAAAATGCCACTTATGCACGTACAAGCACGTGCGCCAGCGCCTATGTCTGCATGCATGTGTGTGTGTGTGTGTGTGTGTGTATAAGAGAGACCTTGCTGCGGCTCATTTTGATTTTTGCTGTCATGCAGCTGGCAGTTGTGTAGGGTTTTCACTGCTTTCAAAAAATAATATTGATGCTAATGTTGCTGCACAAACACCACTCGTTTTGTGCTGTTTTGTTGTTGTTGTTGTTGCTATTATGATTGTTGTTGTTGTTGTTATTGCTGCTATTGATACTACGATTGGTGTTGGCTGGCCTCATCAGCGCAATCAGCGCACTTGACTGCTGTTTGCGAATTACACTTTGTGCCCTTGTTTGCTTGTGTGTGTGTTGCTACAGCGGGCGCAGGAAGCTGCAGCAGCGGCAATTGCAGCAATATTATGATTATGGCGGTAGAAGTGAACACAAATAAAGAATAGTTTGCCATGGATACAGCAATTTAGTGAAGTGCACAAGTTGAAGGTACATATATATACAAATATACATACATGCATTCATATTACACATGTTTACATATTATATGTACACATGTCTCTGTATATGCTTACTTCTCCTTTTGCTTGCGGAAATTGATGAGCAATTGATTTCCAATACAAGTGACTTGCTCTTCCGCGTTGCTGTTGTTCGTTTTTGTTTTTGCACTTTTCCTTTCTGCATAGTCAAAGTGTTGCCTTCAACCCGTTGAGTGTTTTCAATGAAGTTTTCAATTCTATTCAGCACTTCTAGCGCAGCAATTGCCGCAATCATCGCCTAGGCGCTGAAATTTCCACACGGCCTTCACACGCTGACTGACTTTGTTTTTGTTGTGTGTGGCAGCTGTAGAGGCGCTGAGCCTAATAGACAAATATAAAAATATAAAGTTTGTAAGAAATGAAGTACATAAATGCCGATACTGCTGTCAGAAAAGCGTGCTCGCTTCCTTTTTTTATTTTTCACCCCTTTACTGGACACGTTTTCTTGCTTGTCGAAACACAGCTCACAAGTGCTGCATCATTTCCGTTTCATATTTTCAGACGAGGTTTTGTGCGCACCCTTTTATATACATATGTCTATAGAAAGCTGCTTCTGGGAGTCAGCACCACTTGCATCCGATTTCTGGCCCTACCTTCCACTTTTACCTTTCCCTTACTTTCTCTCTACTTTTCTTCTTTTTTTACTCACTTTCTCTATCTATCTATCTATGCTTGTCAGACGAATGTAGCTGGTTATTTGTAATTCAATATCCATTTCATGCGCTGTCGTTCAGCTGATCGGCCGATAGCTTGTCATCCATTGCACCCTTGTCTGTCGCTTGTCGCTGCCGCTCAGCAGAGAGGCCGTGATTTTTGCATTTTTCCGCCTGATTGCGTTAGTCGCAGCGCTGCTTTAGTTGTTGTTGTTGTCTACGTAAAAGCGGCGTAATGTTGCAAGTTGCCAAAGCCTGCCTTCGTTGTTGCATATTTTTTCCTGTTTTCGGTGGCATCTCAGCCCACTTTAGCGACCTCTTAGCTCGGCACTCTACATTGCCACTTGTGCGTTCAGCGCTCAGCGCTGCTTTGATTAGCAAAACGGTCTCTTCAGCGCATTATAACGGTAGTAAACACATATATACTTGCACATATATTTATAAGAAAAAAAATATATATTTGACTGCTGGTGTGCATAAAGTTATGTTATGCTCGAATTAAGAATCGGCTAAGTGCTGCAATTTACATTTTTTTTGCACATACCCATATATATTGCGTCACACACACATACAGCTTGCCGCTTGCACCCACATATAGCTACATTTTTAACTAACATTTGTGTGCAAATACACCTCCACTACTCTCTTTCTAATGATTTCGAATAAGTTTCAGAGCATTTCATTCCGTTGTTGCTTTGCCTGCATTTTTTGCTTTTTGCTCGTTCACGAATTTACAATTCATCCCATCTAAATGCTTCTGCTTTAACCATTATTTCTTTTTACAATTCCTTAGCTTTTCATTTTTCGGCATTTCTAAAAGCTACTGCTTTTTTCTTGATAAAAAGCCATTTGCTGCTAATGCACATATTTGCTTGGCAAAAGCGCAACTGTTGGCCCCGAAATTATTTTCATTCCATTCCATTTTGCTCATAAAATTTTAGCTGCGCATTTCTCATCACTGCCATCATTTCTTTTTGGCTAATAACGTTCGTGATCAGTGCGCTTATTATTGGAATGTGATTTTTGTGATTTGATTAGAAATTTCTCTGGTGCGCCATGGCGTATGTGTGACTACAACAATTGGCCTACTCTTAGTATATCTTTTTTTTGGTTTTGTTTTTTGCAAATATTCTCGTAAATTCGGCATCTATGAGCGCTATGCGGGTGCCAAGTTGGCATATCTTTCATTTGATTATCGATAATTGTTGTCTCTTATTAAACCTCGTGGAAATGCATGAAGTTATATACAGTGGTGGACAAAAAATTAATGGGTGGTTATGAGCTGAATATTAGATGGAGTTTTGTAATGTGCTCAACAGTGAAATATGACAAGATCTATTTTCAAAAAAGTATTCGAAATCAAAATTGAACAGGACTACACGAATTGATTAGTAAAGAATATTGCGCGATACCACAATTCGTTCTCAATAAAACTCTTATAGTTCAATAGGTTCTGTTGTTTGGTAAGAAAAACATAATTTTATGATTCAAGATACACTTAATTATTCAGTATAATCTCCCTGAACATTAATGCACTTGCTGCAATGATCATCTAATCTGTGAATCCCATCCCTGAAGTGAGAGTCCGAAAGGTCTACAAAATACGCTTGATCTCTTCATTTGATGAAAAACGCTTACCACGCATACAAATTTTTTTCTTCTGCAAACCAGGTATATTTCCACGAAATTCTTCCTTCAAATCGTCCAAAAGGTTGTAATAATATTCAGCATTAATGGTTTTGCAAGTTTTTACAAGTTTTCAAGCAATCCACAAATAAAACTCCTCCCGCATCCCAAAAAACTGATGCCATAATCTTCTTGGCTGATTTCCACTTTTTGGCCTCTTGTTTTGATTCAGGTTCATGGTGATAGATCCATGGTAATAAATCGACTATAAAATTCGCTTTATCCTTTTTCAAACGCTCATAAAGTTGCTGAGTAAATCACATTCGAATGTATTTTTGTTCGATCTTTGACGATTTGACGATCTTCCAAAACCATATCCTGTATTATGGCTATGATTTCTGGTGTTGATCCGCTTTTTGGACGTTCTGCACGTGGATCTCCTACAAGATTTGTACGACCAACTTTAAATTCAGCAACCCATCTTTCTACTATTCTAATCATATGAGAACAATCAATGTACACTTATAACATTCATTCGTAAGTTTTTGTTGGTGCTGCACCTTCCAAATTCTTATGAACATATGAAAATAAGTTGCCTCTCTAATCGAACGACAAAACATATTGACCAATCTGGTACATACATAAGTCTTCTTATCTCATCAAAACCTAATAAATTGAATGGTAAATGAGATTTCAATGAAATATTCCTACATGTGACCTACCAAATCCGCGTTAAGAACCTTAATATTATTCTCTCAAAAATGTGAAAAGATTTGATTGTAACCTTAAAGTCTGAAACTGTTTTCGTAGCCTTTTTCAAATAGGCAGTGGCCTTAATAACGCTTTATGATAACCTATATTTTATATAAGGAGTTAATCTTAATAAAGCAGCAGCTTTCCAACTTTAACAAATATAGTTGAAGACTATGTTTCTAGTAACTTGCCCAAAGCCTTATAAGAATAGCTGTGGAAAAAAGTGTAAAGAGTACTTCTCAGTGTGAACTGATAATCGAAAAAAAAAAAAAATACATTTTTTGTTGCATTTTTCGTTTGTTGCATGTAATAAACATCCTCTGAAATCGAAATTCAAATTAGTACGGCCGCTACAGCGTTTCTTGTAGAAAGAAAACAGAGTGGGGAACATAGCGACTCCATTCTTTAAAAACGTTTTTATCACAATGGGGTTTTTCAAAACGGTTTCTACTCTCAAAGAACGAGTTTTGAAGTATTTAGTTCCAAATTTTTAATGTCATTCTATTCCGTGCTACGGAAGCTTTTTTTTTAATCTTCATATTTTTTCTATGAGAAACTGTCTAAAAAAGGGTCGAATTCGATACTATTATTATTTGTTCAAACCACAAAAAACAAAAATAAAAAAAAAACTATCCATAACGCGATAGCGACTTTCGTACAGATTAATAAGTCTTGGAATTTTTTTTTAATTTTTAAAATTTCGGCCACAATCGTGGACATCGTACAAAACCTTTATTTTTACGTGTCATTTTAAAAATTTATTTAACTATTGTACACCCAATAAAAAGCATTAATATATCATTTTGTATTCGTCATGAATTTACTTAATTGACATATCATGAATATAAAATTTGATACAATCAGTTCAAACATTAGACTGCATCAATATCCATTTTTTTCACACATTAACCTTTATTTCTCTTCTCTCATTGCAAACATTTTTGATGTTCCTCTAACGTCCTTATTTCGCTAGCAACCACTGTAGTTAAGCACTCAATACTCAATCGAGTGCGTGCCTTTGAGTACCGTTACGGTAAATCGCTTACTTCGCCCATTGACAGATATTTCATTTATGTTGATTAACAAAAATTGGAATGTCACTAAAACAATGCCGTTATACGATTATAACAGTGCATTCATTTGCGTACAAATTGTGGAATTTCTAATAAAAATTGATTAATCGAAATTATAATATAGTATAAGTTGGAGTGGTTGGTATATATGTATATATATATAAAAATAAGTCAAATGAAAAAGTCAACGATTGCTATTATATATTATATTATCTGTGATATTTTGTTACTCCGAGTGGAATAACTCAACTTTCGCATACCTTTTGTTTATTGATGAAAAGCGAGAAAAAAAGTCATTTGGTACCAAAACTGCATAATCAGTTTTCAATATCTCGCTATAACACGGATATATGGTAGGTATACCATAGATATTGTTCAACTCATTTAACAAGTACAATTTGGATTCTAAAATTATATACTGTATCAGTTGAGTACACTCCTGCAGAATTAAAGCCATTTTCCAGAGTATAGGAAAAAAAAAAAAAAAAAAAAAAAAAAAAAAAAAAAAAAAAAAAAAATTAAAAAAAAAAAAAAAAAAAAAAAAAAAAAAAAAAAAAATTGTGGGAACTATAAGTGTCATAGCATAAAGGTAAATATGATAGGTGGTGATTCTGTAGGATATGACTCACTAGTTTCTATATCATGGCCAACGCCGATGAAATAGGTTGTAAGGCTTACTATACTAGTTTATAATGACTACTAAATATGATATATCCCGCGAAACTCCATGAGCCGCTGCGTTAAGTCACCTCATAAAAACAATCTGTATTATAGGCAGTAATTTCTCGAAAACTAGTCTTGAATTTAAAATGGATATATTCGATATAAGCCGTTCAAATACACCAATATCGCTTTGGGGTCACAGTTCCAACTGTCTTGAGGAAAAATATAGTGTTACGGAAGTCTCAATTAGGTTATCGTATACGTGAAATGCTTTAAAGCCGGATATTTTAATGTCCATAAAATGGCATGCTTTCATATACACTTTTCGTACCGATGTACTGTTTCATGATTTGTATACTGGAAAGTGAAAGAAGAGTAGCCGCTGTCTCTTAATTCGCTGCTCATCGTTCCATCGACTGCAATATTCGCTGTTGCCAATATGCAAATGACCATAAATCTTCCGCAGAAATTTTCTCTCGATAACTCGTAACACCATTCAATTCCAACATAGATGAAATTTTCTACGACTCCGTAGTTATGACTGTTAAAAGTAACGTGGGAGCCAAGTCGCCAGAGCGACGACTGTTTGTTGGACGATTAGATATATTTCGTCTTGCCCTCGTTTATTACCAGACCCATTTGCTTTGATTCCTTATCCAGTCTGGAGGAAGTAGAACTAACAGCGCGGTTGTTGAAGAAAGTGATAATATCATTGGTATACGGCAACAGCTGTACAGATTGTACCTTCTTCAGATCGGCAGCCTGAATTGTATTCTCCAAGAGTAGATCGAAGATATCACACGACTGGGATTCGTCTTGTTTGAAACCTCGTTTAGTATCGAACGGCTCGGAGAAGTCCTTTCCGAACCTGACAGAACATTTTGGAACTTTTGGTATTGCGCAACGTCAGTTTACACAGCCACTCAGCAGGCTGGAGAAGTGCTCCCTCTATAATTTAAGTATGACCATTAGTCACTAGATCACCTGGGGGAATGCTTCGGTCTTGAAACCTGGTTTTAGTTGCCGCATTTTTTCCGCAATGCAAGTGCTTCTCGCTTATTGGGGTCAATGTAAGCAGCCGACTACTAATGGTTTAATTTCCAGCTTGAAGTGCCATCCCACAGTTAACTTATACCGAGTTGCTGATGAGTTCTCTCAGAAACCGAGAGTAAAACTCGAATAAAAATCATTTGGCTTTTTGTTATGATTGCAGCTTCTGTACATCGAACTTTTCCTTGTGCTTGCGGGTGCGTACTTTCGCAGCAAAAAAATAGTGGACTGCATCAATGATCGATCTGATTGGTGGTTTTTCGATACGGAGACAACCGGATAGCATGATTAATTTTCCTATGCTATGAAGTCGATCAGCCTCAACTCATTTTGGAATATTTTATCATGTAGGCTGAATTAAGGGTAATTTTGCCTACCTAGTTTGGATCAAATCGGTCGAGAAGGACCCGAGATATGAGTTTTTGCCTTTAGTTATTAATTTATGAAGTTTACAGAACAGTAGAATATTTAAATAAATTTACAATGGATTTTTTTTAGACTCTGTGTCAGAGTTTACAAAAAAAATTAATGAATGCTAGTTCAGCAACCCAGCGGTATATAAGTAAAATAGTTGTGTGCGAGTGTGTGCGTATGTATACAATTTCCCACATAAAACTTTTTAAAATATTTAAACAAACAACAAAAATTTGCTAAAATATCCAACCAATACACAGAAATTTCCTTACAGGCGCATAGCAGCAATGTAAATATGAACGGTATGTGTTCAAGCAAGCTCAGTGGCAAACGGCATTCATAAACAATACAATTTTATGAAAATCTCAACAAAATAAGCAAACTAACATATCACATTTCAATGGTATTTGCATTTAGCAGTTGGTTTGTGACAACCAAACAATATGTATATAAGTGTGTATAAGTACTTTTGTGTCTGTATATAAAGAATGCCAAGGTGCAGTGCGGTATTGAATAACTGCAAGCAACGGTATATCAGAAAAATGATCAAATAAAATTCGAGTATAAAGTATTGTTTAACCTTTTCAGAGCCAGAAAAACCGCTGGTTTACTAATATAAGAGCACACAGGCAGATACAAATATATATACATTAGGGTGATTCAAAGCTGGGTTGTTTTTATTTCAACTTTTTATTAAAACAACAACAACAATGTAAGAATCGAATTCCAACGCAGAATAATTTCTACCAAAAGATGTTTCTTCGAAGTGAGTGAGAAATTAAGAAGTAAAATCCTCTTTGTCTACGTTTGAGCAGTCGACGTTACGAGTTTTCGAGAGATGGGTTCTGCGGAAGAAATATAGTCCATTGCGCATTGGCAACATCGAACACCGAATTCGATGGAACGATGAGCTGTACAACCTCCACTCCATTGAAAAGATCAGGTGGAGGGAGCTGGCTACAATTGGAATCTAAGAGTGGCACCAAACAGTGAATAAGAAGAGCGACTGGTACGCTGTTGCAAACTCGGCTAAAACCGCGTTAGTGGTGTCGACGAGAATAAAGGAGATGAAAGATTATTATTTTTGATGGGGTCCTTTAATTTTCTGAGTAATGTATATAATTTTTATGCCAACAGAAGGTAGATACATTTATAAATCTAAAGTCTATTGACTATCTAGTCCAGTTTAAATCAAAATAGTAACGTGTCTTTGAACATAAGAAGGAATGTTTACAAAAAATTTCATGTTAGAAACTTTTTTCAAAATAAAAATAATAGCTATTACAATTTTCACCACCCCCCTTTCCTTACTTTTCACGACGACATATTTCTCGAAAATTATTTTTACGTTCGTTTTTCTGATTTTATGTTTCACTTTCAATGGATTTCATTCTATGAAAATATGCGGTAACTAACGGAAGGTTTAAAGACCTGAACATATGCTTTTGTAGGACCGCAAGTGATAACTTGGTGACCAATGCTCAGAGCATACTGAAGTTATGGAGAGAACACTTCTCCATCTTGCTGAGCGGCAGCGAAAGAAAAAGATTAGGAGATGGTGAGCCTGACTTTCCAATCGACGACGATGGAATAGATGTTCCCAATTATGATAGGGTTCGAATAGCAATTACTTGGATGAAGAATAACGAAGCGGCGGGGTACGATGCATTACCGGCCGAGCTATTTGAGTACGGCGGCCAAGAAATGTGAAGGCTTGTGCATCAGCTTCTTTGTAGAATATGGTCGGAAAGCAAGACCGATGATTGGAACCTATGTGTGCTCTGAGAAAACCACAAAAAGGGTGACTCCATAATTTGTGCCAGTTAACGTAGGATAAACCTCTTTAATATCGCATGTTGTCTTATCGAAAGTAGTGTATGAAAGACTGAAGCCCACCGTCAACAAACTGATTGGACCTTATCAGTGTGGCCTTAGGCCTGGAAAATCTACAACCAGCCAGATTCACCATGCGCCAAATCTTGAACTATACCTGTGAAAAGAGAATCGACTCACACCACTTTTTCGTCGACGAGTACCGCAGTCGATGGAATGATAAACTGAAACAGCGTCTGGGCTGGTTAGGTCATATTGCCCAACAGGGCATTGCTAAACATATACCCTGTGTTTGCCATGAAGTTTGTAACACCTAAAAACCCTATAAAGTATTTACATATATAATAATCAACATGACTGTTCGCATATACGAAAACTATGATAGCTTCTACGTTTACGTGAAATTTTACATAAGTATTTTTTTCTCAAGAGCTCATAAGTTTGGAGCGCCAATTACGGCGGTTTATTTATATAGATATGTATATGGGAATTTTTCACCTTTTAAAATTATCCTAGCAAATTTTCCTTGCGTCATTGAACATTTGTGGGCGTTTTTGGACTTGACGATACGGAAAAGGCAGATTAGTAATCTGAACGAACTAAAAACTGCGTTAGTCGAAGAATGGCATAGGATCCCCGTTAAACTAACCAAAAACTAGATACAAGGTCTGTTGGAACAGAAACAGGACTGTTAAAAAAAAAAAATTATATTTTTCAAAAGTTATATTTTTTATTCAAAGTAGTTTCCTTGTGCTTCGATACAGCGTTTAGCCCGGTCAATTAGCATTTCAAATAAGTGTTTAAGGTAATTTTTCGGAATGCTCTTGAGAATATCGGTCGTCGCCTTTTGTAAAGCTGAAATGTCCTGAAACCAGTGTCCTTTCATGGGAAAATGAAGTTTTCCAAATAGGTAAGATCACAGGGTGCCAGATCAGGTGAGTAGGGTGAGTGATTAATGGTTAATATGGAGTTTTTTGTCAAAAAAACAGTGACAAGCGTCGACCGATGACACGGCGCCAGGACCCTGCCTCACGGTATTGTGCTCGAGCGCGACGAATGCGTGACAAAAGACGCGTCATAACACCAACGTAAGACACAGCATTAATCGTTTGGCCAGGTGGAAAGAACTCTCGGTGTAAAATGCCCTCGGAATCGTAAAGACAAATCAGCATTGTCTTTATATGCATTTATATGCATTTTACGACCGATGACCAAAAGCTGCTGTCACTTTTTGATCGATAACATAGATTATAGTTATCCAATTGTCTTAAAATGTTTGCGAATGTCAACAAGCCGACCAATAGGTGACGCCACCAGAAACAGTTATATTTAAAAAGTTCTGTTTCTTTTGTGACAGACCTTAAACTTCGATGGAAACTCGTATTAAAAATGCATTTGAACAAAAAGAAGGTAATACGAAATATTAACGGTTCCGTAAAAGTCGTTTTTTTTTAAGTTAATGGTACTGCACGAAAAAGTTGTGTGTTTTTCATTTTCATTGTACTTTTACTAAAATTATAGCACAAACACTCAAATAGATCAAAATTAAGTTACTGTTCAAATAAAATAAAAATAATTTTATTAAATTCTACATGTTTTTGATATCGCAAGTAGTTTTCTCTCTACAATAGCCAGAAGCTTAAGTTTACAGCTGCATGAAATAAGCTCTGAGTCACTGTGTGTAGGAACAATTCAAGACATGAATTCGCTCACCCTAATATACATACATAGTACAAATGTATAGACATACTTATTCGTTTTGTACACATCAACTTATATAGACTTTTGCCAACTCGGCTATACAACATAATGCCGACATTAGTACCGATGGCTTAAAAGCTCATCGTGCGGTTGTTGGTTTGAAGACCACCCGATTCTGTAAATCTCTAATTGTCATTTCAAAGGCCGAGCTACACAATTAAAACAAATAAATTAAAATCTTCGTTTGCTTGTTCGCCTCCACATTCCTGATATGATTTGTGACCCCGACACAAGCACATACTATACAGTGGCAACAGCGCCTTCGTACACTTGTGCTTCGGTCGTAATTTCATCGTTGTTTATGAATGCCTTCTAAATGTGTGTTTATTGGTTGAGATTTCTGTCGTTTGCAATAAAAATTCTATAAATTTTAAAGTTCTTTTCATTATTTACCGTTACACTATCGCATGCGCAGTATGTAGTGCTTGTTGTGTTGCATAATACCGTTAGGTAGAATTTATTTCATTTTCTATTTGCGTTAATGTCCTTTAACATTCGCATTTGATTTATTTGCGACTTTTTGCCTTGCTTGTCCGAAAATTGATATGCTATTTCCAATTCATTGACATTTTTGCAAGACACTTTTGTTGAAGCGAAATTGGATATTTGCACTGGTTGGCATGCTCGCATTGCAATTGAATTGCAGCTGTAAAATAATGACGTTGAATCCTACCGCATATATATACAGTTATACGAGTGCGCTTGTACAATTTCATTGTAAACATCAGTTATCATATTTTATGACATTTATTGTTTTCAGCGAAATTTCAAAGGAAATGTAATTTTATCACAAATTGCTGTTTCTTGTGTAAATACTCTATGCAAATACTCACTTACACACACATACACATACATGTTGCCTATATTGTGCGTTATATAGATACACTAAAATAAAATAATATTCATTTGAGCTTTGTGGAATTTTATGAAAGAAATCTCAATCTAACCAATATTAATGAAAGTAGTATACATTGTAGAACGTGATGTCTAATAAGATTATGCGACTTGTAATGGGGTAAATCCCAGTATTATATGAAAATTTGGTATCAAAATTTCTGTATTCCTCTTTACCAGAAAATATAATATCTTGTATCGCTATACCCTGATATTTATCGAAAGCACAAGCCTACGAGTAGTACAAAGCCTTCATTTCGTTCCAATAATTAAGGATTTATTTTTGAGTTATGTATAAAAAAAACATTTTTAATTATCCCCTTTTTATCAGTAGCATATCTTCCTTCCCAATACCTCGCCAAATTTAAATGAAATGAATGGTTTGTAAAAATAGCATTTAAAAGCCCTTACACACCGTGTTATATATAAAGAATAGATTGCATATTTATTTAAAATCATTCAAGTCTTATTAATAAATATTATCCGTTAGGCAAGTTGATTCTCAATGAAAAAGTGATTGATTCACATATTCGGGATCGGGAGGACTCGTATAGTTTTGTTGCGTTTTGGACTCTTTAGGCTCTGCTCGCGCATAGTTTTCTAACGTTTATCATTATCTGTTTTATCACACTGACAAGTGAAAGAATCACATAATTTCAAATTGTGTATTCCGATTTTGCTCATTTTTGCACTGGAACTGGATAGGAATGTCAAGATATTGTATGTAATATAAATCAATTAATTAAATCAAAATCGCTCAAGTACATTTTGAGAAGTAAATTTTCGCAGAAATGTAGGAATTGCCACGTTTATCGTATGATTTTGAACTCGGGTTCTGGAAAGTCCTTTTGTGCTACATTAGATGTTAATTTTAATGTTTGTTTTTAGCAGTATCGTTATATGGTGAGTGGACGCGGTAATCTTTCGATTTCGAGCATTTTTTACAATGTCATTAGGCATAACTGAGGGCTTTGTCTTGAGCGAATTTTATTATTGTATCTTAAATAGTTTATGAAATTTTAGTTATGTATTTTGAAATTCTTAGTGAGAAGAGAAAAGGGAGTTTTGGTCTACAATCATTTATATTTTATTATTGACGCGTTCTTTATTCTTTATGCTTCTTACTCGGTAGTTTTGTATGGGAATTTTTCTGACCATATTTTAGAGTCTAGCAAAAAAAATCCATTATCCAGGCGGCTTTAGTAAGCAGTATCTCACGTTGAATAGTTGCAGCTTATGCTACACGATGTTGAAATGATAAGAATACTTACTTTGGAAAACGTATCAGAGATTTGTAGGACTCTGAACTCAGTATTGTTTAAATTTTAAATATTTTTCAATAAGAGCGCTACACATTTTTTTAAAAATAAAACAAAAATATTTTAGGATATCAATGATATTCTTTATTAATGTAAAAGTACATTCGATGTCATTATATATACGGAACACGATTTCCTTTGTATGGCCACCACAGGTCCGCTTGTAGAAGTCCAGACGCTGAACCCAACTTTCGACGGTTTACAAGCATAAATCGGCTGATGCTGCTGCAATTTCATGTTCGATATTTATACGAAGTTCATCAATCGTCGCTGGCTTATTGGCATATATCATACACGTGGCGCAGTCTAATGGCATAAATGATAACACGTTTACAAAGCTTGGTTTTCAATAAATCGATTGTTATATTCGCTGTGTGGCTTGTGGCGCCGACCTGTTGGAACCACAAATTGTCCAAGGTCATATCATCTAATTCGGGCCAAAAATATTCGGTTATCATTGAGTGGTAGCGATTCCCATTCATAGTCACGTGCCGATCTTGATCATCGTGGAAGAAGTACGGTCCAATGTCGTCGCCGGCCGATAAATCGGACCAAACCGTAATTTTTTCAAGATGCAATAGTGGCTCGCGGAATACGTGTGGATTGCTGCTTGACCAAAAACGCATATTTTGCTTCTTACAAAGCCATTCAGCCAAAAACGAGTCTCATCGCTGCAGATGATACATAAATGAAAATTTGGATAATTTTCAAGTTGTTGCTCAGTCGAATTCGCGAACATGAGAGGATTCTGATGGTCAAGCGGCTTCAGTTCTATTATCAATTTGATTTTGTAAGGATATAGGCCAAGATCATTTCACAAAGTTTGTCGCAACAACGTCACAGAGATGTCCAACGCTTGAGTACGTCGTGTGAGACACTGATTTGAGTCTTCCTTAATTGATGCGCTAGGGGCAATAATATTCTCGACACTACGAGTACTTTTTTGTTTCACTGGCAAGGTAACATTTTGCACCGTGATTCAATTGTTGATCTGACAATACGATTACTCCTTTTAGTAATTTCGTCTCGTTGTTGGATTGTATATCTTTCTATGATGGCAAGCCTTAGTGAAGAGACATATCAAAAGAGTGGGAAAAAATAAGGCGTCATTTGCTGTCCCTATCGGTCTGCTTTTGTAGCGTCGTTTTGAAAAACCCTGTTAAAAATAGACCATATTTTACAGGTTATCTTCGATAAGGGCGAAAACACCAAGCCAGACGGCTGTAAATGTGAATAGTTCGACAGTGATTGTAAGCACAATTTCGATTTCTTAACAGATAAGCATTCCCTAAAAGTCTGTTTGAAAGCAGTTAAAAGAGGCTGCATACTAAAGAAGTACGATCTAGAGATGCTACACGAATTAACAAAAGAACCACATGGACCGATGCCATTTGCGAATCGCCCCTCAATCACCACAAAATTGGTGCACTGAAGCAAGCCATGATTGACGTTCTGAAAGGTTCCGCTATAATTATGGTTTTTGGTTAGATTTAAACTAAATCATCTGCTATGTGTAGTTATTGCATAACCAAAATCTAAATTGGGACCTACGCTCCCAACAATTGGATTTTCTAGAATAAGCGATCGCCGTGAAACAACCAGCTTTGGCAATAAAAAACAAAAAAAAAAAAAAAAGGGATTGAGTTCCATCGGGGCAACACTAGACCACATATTTGAATAGATAGTTACTGGAACTTGGTTGGAACGTTCTTATGCATCCACTATTTATATTGAATGGTTTTGCTGGTGAAAAATTTTCTCACGAAAAGCTTTTGAAATCGTATTGTCTCATATTTTTTGCCAGTAAGGTAATGAGGAGCATTTTTGTGAGAGGGAAGTTATGAGTCTTTTAAAACTTTAACCAGTTTACAAATAAAACTTAGTTGACCCAAATCGGATCATTCTAACAAAGGTAAATAAAATCTTAAAGATATGTACGTACATATGCATATGTTTATGTATATGTATATCAAACTAAATGGCAAAATTATTTACGAATATCCTTTGAAAATGTGTCCTTCGAGTGCAAGCCAATAAAATGCCATTAGTTGAACCTTATCCATAGAGTTATGGACATGCTTAGTATTTTATGTCTGTTTTATGTAAAATCATCCTAAGTACTTGCATGTTTGTCAAGCAGCATACATATATGTGTGTGTGAATGTGGGCAAAATTTTGATGTGTCTACACACAAGACTGACTGACTGACATAAAGATTGAATTCCCCGAGGAATCAAAGAAACATTGCTGTGTGCTCGATGACAGATAACAAAGCGGCATAAACATCAGCACAATAAAGAAGAGCAAAAATAAAACGAAAATAAAGATAAAACTGAAATGCCGGACGGCTGACCGTTTCACCGATAAAAGTGTGGCGCACGAGTGGGCGTTTTAATGATGAGTATGATGACATATTTATAACAAACAACAAATATACATGGCAAGCGAAATGCAAAGCGCTGACTTGGCAGAGGCTTTAGTAGGGTGCGAGCTTGCGTGTGTCTGCGTGTGTGTGTAGCAGGAGGTGTGTGTGGACCTACAGTCGAACGAAACAAATGGATGAGGCTTGTATTGCGAAAAAGATTGCAAGAGCAAAAGGGATTGATTGCGAAAGCAGCAGGTTTGTTGTACGTAGTTGTTGTTGTTGTACGTTTGCTAGTTGCTGCTCTTGTTGGCTGCACGTGAGGACATAAACGTTGCGCCATTATGTCGTACGAGTGGCAGATTAGCCTATTGCTGGTGCCGGTTGGCCTACAACAAACACACGCGCATACGTATGTATATATGGCTTGGCAGCTGGCGGCATAACGGTTTGCAGGCAACGTAGTGAGGAATCTAAGAAGAGTGAAAGAGAGAGTGAGGCTTACGTCGATGATGGCCATTAAACACACTCCCGCTCAATGCGGAACTATTTACCATTACAAGAACAATTACACACACACACACACACACACACCAATAAATATACGTATATTGTCTATATACACACATACAATCACAGGTGCATCGATGTGTCGCTTACAAGCGGGCGAGTGGTCGACAGACTGTCGCCCATTGAATTATGACTTTAATTTCGTTTGTAAGCCTTTGCGCAGCTGGAAGAATGCACACACATAAATATATATGCACACATACATACATGCACATTTGTCACACACAATCACAGCGATGGCAATTATTGCTTGATTTCCAATCAGTTTGTCATTGCATGCGGCGAGGCAATAAGTCGACTTCTACCTGACAAAGGTCAAATGCTTGCCACACACGACGCGCACCCACCCACTGGCGGTGGATTGGTGGCAGATAGCAGTTGAAGAAAAAATAACGGTAAAAGAGTTGAATGCCAGTTGTGTTGACCATAATTCTCTCGTTGCATTGAAGGATCATAAATTTCAAAACTTCCCCTCAAAGTAACAACGATTTGTATGCTGTTAGGACGCAAAACCATCGCAAACACACATATATATATATGTATACAAATACGGCAAAGATGTGTGCGTATGTGTGGCATATTAGCATTAGTATGTGTTGGCTATAAAATTCCGGACAATAAAGAAATCTCCTCGCCTGTATGCACCGCCTGCTGATTTATAAATACTTCCATATAGAACTTTAAGGCACTAACACATAAGCTTTTATGCATTCTATGTAAACAACCAAATGCATAGCTCAGCTGCATGCCACAAATGCATTCGATTGCGTAGCTATTCACGCACTTGGTTGTATTGGCCAGCAGGATTCTTGAAAATATTACAAACAAAGTCCCCCCTGTGGCGCAAGTAATAGCAATTAATATGCAAGGCAAAGCAAAAGTTGGTCATACAGAAGGACAAAAACAACAACATAAGTAATATATGTCAGGTGTTGTAGTGAAGGCATCATTAGCTTGTAAGAAATTTTCAATCGAGCGTGGGAGAGTAATGCTCGGTGTTTCCAAGAGATCACGAATATATTAGCAGAGGTAGGATGCGAAGTGGGTTAGTTTATGATGTTGTGGTAAGGATTAGAGTGTCACCTAGCTTTAGGAAATTGCATGTTAGTATCGATATCATCCAGTTTTAGACTCTAGTACTGGACTCTAACGACGCTTTGTGATCATAGAGAAGAAGATTTTGGCGAGAATGTCAAATATCAAGAACCGACAAATCCAGACAATTGTTGTCCCGCAGTTCTCACAGTTTCCACTTGAAGCTAGAAGCAAAACAAAACAAATGGCTTCAAACCATTAATCGCCGACAGCCGACAGCCGCAAGTGAAAATTTGAAAACTTACAATAATTTTGCATGACTACATCTTGTACTCTCGATTATTTGACTTACAGTTGATCGCCTTGAAGACATCAAAGTCGTTTAGTTTTAATATAACTTTCGTTTTAGCTTTTAAAAATATTCAAAAACTTTCAAAAAGAGTTCCATAGTTCACGATCGCATTTCAGCAACTCCATCTTCATGCTACCAGATCAGTGCAGTGTCTTTTAAGTGAAGGAGACTGCCTTCAAAGTAGTAGTGGTTGTACTGATCTGAAGGGCAATTTACTTCAGAGGGATGTGCAATCACTCCGATAGTATTGAAGTAAAAGTGACCTTGACCTCGCTGATAGTGCGCTCCAGGCTAGTCAAACATTGTTTTACCTCTTTATGAAAAACATCAGGGTACTATGTTATCCGACTTGTTTAGATGCCTGTTCACTGCGGAACCGCGGGAAACTGCAAAGCCGATGAAGGCACCTCAATCACCTATCTCAATGTAATAACATTGGGAAAACGTTTATGGAGTCCAAACTTGAGAATGTGTGCAGTTGCGAGATCATTCTGGACCAGATTGGAACCTGAATTAGCTAGTCTTAGTACTGTCTTGGCACAATTATTCTGAATGAATACAGTCCAATAGGCTCAATAATAGGTGTGGTTAAATATAATATGTCATAGCATCTTGTCGGTTGCAATTTGCCAAAACTGTATGGAAGAAGGAGAAGTGGAATCATATAGACTTTTTCTTCCTATTGCCCAGCTTGTTCCAGAACGAGGTTAAAATATCTCGGTAAACACATTATTAAAATAATCACGACAGGAGAAGTGTTCTGGGACAAGAATGTGCCATTAGCAACTGTTATAAGACACAGAGTCTTTTCATGATTCAATGGTTAAGAAAAACATAATATAAAAAAAAGTATTATTTTAGGTATATCCTCTGATATTTCTGCTAATTTGAATTGCTTCTCAAAAAAAAAGAACCAAAAAAAAAAAAAAAATCATCAAGCCAAGTTTCAAGATACCGATGTGAACCGTAATCCAGCGAAGGCGGTCTGCATCGATCGGAACAAATGGAGGTCAGAATGCGCAAGGTCTGGGCTATAGGACGCCTGAGACAAAGTTTTCATCCAAAATATTTTGACTAGTTATGCAAAACAAGGCATGATACAAAAAACAACCTCCTGTCTACTCGTGAATACCAGACGTTTTTCGGTTATCGCTCGTTTCATGATTTGATGAGTTATTCGCTATCGGTAGCACTCCTCGTTAATGATTTCTTCCGGTTTTGGAAGCTCATAATTAAACACAACCTTCTGAACCAACTTATTTTTGTTGAGTTAAAGCATCATTTTTGTTGTATTTTGTATTTTATAATATCTCTCTGTAGAAAATCAGCAAATTTTACAAATATAAGAATCATATCCGGATTTATTGTGCCACATTGAGACTAATCAATATATTCTTAAATAGAATAGTTTCTTTAAAATATTCTTAAAGGTACTTAAAATCTATTAAGAAGATACCAAATTTGAGTTATTTCTAGCTTCTAACATGTTTAGTGGGTGTATTTGTTTGTTAGTACTTAAGTATTGTGTAGTTTATTAGTTAGTAAGTTTTCGTGATTAAAAAGTCTATCTTGGTATCTTCGACAGGCTTTTATGATTTCGTCTTTAACAAAACAATAACTATATTCTATACATCCTTAATTGTTTAAGGATTCACTTTTAGAGCCGTACTTTACTTTAAATACTAAGTTGTGATCGCGATTATAAAAGCTAGTATATTTTTCTTAGTTTAACATTTGAGCTTTTTCATTTTCCTTTGTATGTGTTTATTCTAAGTAAGTCTTCTGTTCAAATAAAGGTCTACATATGTATTTGATAGTTTCACTATCAGATATTGTAGAGCCATTTAATGATACGGGGGACATTTTTCGGTTCTTAATGTAAACCTTATTTGAACGGACTTCCATGTATTTACTTTTATCTTCTTCTATATAAGTAGTTCTTGCAAATAATGTCAGGTGCCATTATAGTTAAAACTTGTGGCAATAAATGCTGTATTATCGCCATAAGTTACTATTTCTAAATCAGGTCATCTGTAAATATGGTATGTAACACGGAAAAAAGCGCATTTTTCTTGGACATAGAATCAGTCAATTTGAAAATGTTTTCATAAGTTGATAGCCAGCCGCTGGAAGCCATTTGTTTGTTTTATGAAGTAGCTCTGGAGACCATACTTATCGAATGCTTATTTAATATCCGAATAGATCTACACAGTATTTCGCCAATTTGAAAG
The DNA here is from genome assembly GCF_001853355.1 of Bactrocera latifrons. Taxonomy (NCBI): domain Eukaryota; kingdom Metazoa; phylum Arthropoda; class Insecta; order Diptera; family Tephritidae; genus Bactrocera; species Bactrocera latifrons. Next base: position 560,297 of record NW_017535086.1, read on the forward strand.
CACTAGTGATAATTTTATTACTTCGATGGCATTGCCCAGGTATTCCATGTCGCCTTCCAAGCCCAGACTGGTTTATATTTTAATCTTTAAAACAAGTAACATTTTCTAAGAGCATATTTTCAAATATTTTATATATGGCAGCCAGTAAACTAACTGCACGATATGAATAGTTAGGTTTATTAGGTTTCGGAATCACTGTTATCTTAGCAAATTTCCATTGTCTTGGGTAGTGGCCGAGTCGACGAATAAAATTGTAGATATACATAAGTGAGCAGTCTTATTCAAATCAAATTCAGCAAAATATTTGGTAAGCATCTAATTTAAACGCATAAAAATATTGGCGGTGTTTTTCGATTTCTAAACGATTCACTAATGTTCAGTTTTTCTACCAAAAAGACACGTGTGACCCTTAAGTGTTTTGTTTTATTTATTCTTTTTCGGTTTTTTTTCGGTTTGTAAAAAAATGATCTACGTATGTTCTTAATAAGAGATGTATGGAAACTTGTAGTTTATTTGATATGCAAAATCGTCTTTCATCGTCCATTGGCTTTCATTATTTTCTCTTTCATATATATATATGCTTTTGTAGATTCATATGCGTACTTTTATGATAATACATATACCATATCTACGGTCTTAAGTTCCCCGCTGTAAATGGAATGCATGACAAAGGCACCAGAGGCTAACGGTAAAATTCCACTTTTGTCTAGACAATTATGCCAATCATGTCCAGCTTGTAACCGAACAGATTTGGTGTTTTTGTGACGGCTCATAAACTGACTTAAACTTTGCGGTCGATTGGTAATGTGAACGCTGTTATTAACATGTAGTTTTGTTGTTGTGGCAGCAAATGTAATTTTCATTGTTAATGTTCATAATGTGGCTTATTAAATTTAATTACTCATACATGTGCATAGCTAACGATGTACAAGCCACTATCACAGATACGCCTGTGTATACATACATATGTATATTTATGAGACACAGCACCGACAACAACAAATTCACCGACCACAAATTGTGGTTGTACATACGAAATGTGTTACCGGAACCAGGCAGCTGCCAGGCAAACTACCATGAAGATTGACAACATCACATGCATACATATGTATGTGCGTAGCAAAAACATAGCACTGCCAAGCATTGCATAGTCAATATGTTGTGATAGGCCTACTTGACTTTTACTCTCATCTACTGCCATCTCATTCGGGTAGCTCCACGCACTTCTTGCTATAATGAGCACAATCGAGTTTAGCTGGCGGCAAAAATGCATTGTTAGACATGGAACTTGTGTACTTGCATGTTTTCATCATCCCTCCTCCACTGTGTGTTCGTACTTTCCCTGCGCGTCACTATCCTCTCTATGTTCTACACATATTCCGTTAACTAGCGTGTTCTATTCATACAAATATAGAAATGTACTCGCGTATACTTGAGAGAACGCACACGTGTGTATATTTTCTCAGTATTTCGTGGAAGTCGACTCCATTGTCGCCTCACATTGACATGCCACTGAAGTGTCTTGTCGCTGCGTCGCTTCAGCGGTTGAGTTTATCAAATGGCATGGCAGTTTTGCGCTCGCTTGTCAATGCTAATGAAATGTGACGCCACGCCGGAGAATATGCGTTACCGCAGAGTTTTCCTTGTCGCTGCGCGAGGGAACATAGAAAAACATGACGCGGCGCTTGTCATGTCAAATTGGTGTAACCTATTCTGTGTGATTTGAAAAGGGTAAATGGCATACGCTACTCATTTGCGAATCCAAAGTTTAGTTTAGAGGTTTTCTAGTTTAACTGGATAATATTTGCTCGGGAATTCTATAAACTTGTGATAAAAAGCATTGACCTACGAAATTGGCAGTTAAAAGACCAAGTACCTACTGTAAATAGCTTCTTAAAAAATAGATTACACACTCAAAATGTGTCGGATAAAATATCCTATCGGGTTATTCCAGCCCGAACCAGTTGCGGATGAAAATTTCGATTTGCTGAGGATACATAGGTTCTAAATCTCTTACATACTTTCGTTGGACCTCTGATATTTCGAAGTAGTCTCGAAATCAAGTAAGTCTTGAAGTCACAAACCTTTTTTGAGGTCAAATTCTTTCGAAAGCTCCCTCTCCTTTTGGAACCTACACTTAGAGATCGTTAATTTTAATATCGAATATTTCAATCTCTGAAGAGTTTCCTTTCCATCAGAGTTCGTTACCTGATTTCACATCTCCCCTGGTTCTACAAAAAAAGTCATCTGGATATTATTGGTGTTGAAGTGAGATAATTGTGTATCTTGATTGACTTTGATACTGATGTTCTTATGATTTTTATTAAAGATTATATAATTGATCCGGTTACCCGAAATTGCTATTAATATACATCTTGACTTTGAATTTTTGAAACCTTAGGATGGCGGAAAAATTTTTAATGGCATAGTCTGCAAATCCATTAAAGTTGTCCTAATATAGGTTAGGTTAGGTTAAGTTATGTAGTCCTTTGTGAGGACAAAGAAAAGAAGAACTGGCCTGTTAAAAGCCCCAAACCGAGATGGAGTCTAGTTTTACTGAGGGCAAAAAGATCACTACATCTCTTGCAATCGAACTTGTTGCAAAATGATTTTGCGACAGCGCATATACCGATGGTGACCCAGCGCTGACCAAGCTGCCGTGAAGCTTAGCTATCTAGCAGTAGAACACAAGACAAGATGAGGGAGAATCTACACGCTTCCATTCTACTAATAGCGGTTTCCTCAATAAATCATTGTATATTAAATCGGTATTTTCAGTATTGCAACAGTAATAATTTAGTCATTTCATTGAAAATTTAAGTGGACTATTATGCATTCTTGAAAATGTCAAGTGTCAAGTCATGCACCCAAGCTGTCAGCAAGTGGGCTCATCTTAAGTACAGTTACATAAACAGTTAATCAACTATGACATCTAGCTCTCTTTTCCAACCCATATACCCTCAGTGGTGTTATGATAGAGGCATATATGAATTTCCTACATTTGACGTTTCATTACTTCTGCCAGTGCTGACAATTGTTTCAACATATTGTGCTGTCCGTTCTTTTTACCCCTCGTTTAGGAGTAGTTGATTCTTCAATGTTTGTTCCAATCTTAATTACACTTGTTTCTCCAGTTTTCCCCTTGTGTGAGCTACCAACCCATAAACACAATATTGTATTTCCATTTCACTACTAAAAATTATTGCCTTCGGTGGGTGTTATTTCCACTAGCAGTACTATGTAGTTGTTGGTACAGGAACGTCTGTAAGTTTTTCAACATGCAACAACATGTTGCAGCTTTAGGCGCTGTTTGATTTTCATTTTGTTGCAATTATAAGCGTTTGTTTTCATTCGGCCCAGCCTTAGCTCTTCGGCTGTTGTATTCAGTGAAAAGGATTTTTTTCTTCTTCTCCGGTTGGCAACACTACTCTACAACTAATATAGACTCAATTTCCTGCGAATGTTTGTTATTTTTGCGTAGCGCTTTTGTTGTTGTGTGGTTTTCATGTTGTTTTAGTACAACATTCTTTTTTGAAAGCTCTCCTCGACTTTTTTCTTTCTTTGGTGCATATGAACTTGCCGTAGACGATATAGTTTTGTGCTTTAGCCTATCGTACTTGATGCCTTGTGGGGGCTTACACTTGTTTCGAGTACTGCTCATTGCAATTCTGCGAAATTCATTCACTTTAGGGATGTTATAAAATATGCTATAGAATCTGATAGTTTGGTTCTGCAAATCGTTGCTTGTATCTATTGAAAACAATTTAAGTTAGATGTTGAGATATACATAACATGGAGCACAAGATAATTTGAAATGCGAGTGACCAATAATCTGTCTAACTGTCCGTCCGTACAAGCGATAACTGTGGTAAAAATTGAGATATATTGAAGAAACTTAGCTGAAAAATTGCCCTAGATTTAGAACTGTTCAGATGAGAACCTTAGAGAAGTAGGCTTTTGTATGCCCAATCTGAAAATGTGAAAGAATTCATATTTTATAACGTGGGAGTTAGGCGTGACTGCAGTATGATCTCCTCCATTTTAGTCAATTATTCTATAGTTCCTTGTTTAAATCTCTCAAATGTTTACTGATATATAAAATTTCACTGCAGAGTAGTTCACAAAGTACAAAGATTTCCAATTAGAGTGATATGTCATGATAAAAAAAAAAAAAAAAACATATAACTTCGGCTGCACCGAAGCTAATTACTCTACACAGGAGCATTTCTTTTAGTAAGTATGTTGTTTGTTCAGTTTGTATGGAAGCTATATGCTGTAGTAATCCCTTCTGAACAATTTTTTGGTAGATTACATTATTATCTTTGAATTATTTTATTATTTTCCATACAAGAACTTAATTCCGATCATTCAGTTTGTATGGAGCTTTATGTTATAGTGATTCGATATCGGCAGTTCCGACAAATAAGCTTCTGGAAGAGAAAATGACGTTTGCAAATTTTCAAAACTAGTTCGTATATATACAGACAGACAGATAAACGGACGTGGCAAACACAGCTCAGCATACTGGTAATTTTTATATATATACTTTGAAGTGTCCCCGACGCTTCCTTCTGGCTGTTACAAACTTCGTGACAAATTTAATATACCCTCTTCAAAATACATTATTTGTTAAGGAAATTAAAATGTTTTTCATATAGTATGAAATACGTTCGATACAATTAAGTTCTGAATATAACATCGTAAGAGTAGCCTCCACGACTTCGTTTGCAATTCGATGAACATAACTTTCGAGTACTGTTGTTTTCACTAAATCACGTCGTATGTCATGATAAGCACGTTCAATATTGACTTCTAAAGCATGAAGAGAATTTCGTTTATTGCTGAAGACAAATGAGTTTGTGACAAAGTTGTGATAGCATCATTTCCTGGAATTGAAAATAGTTATCGTATAATTTTTTTTTCCAATAAATATTTTATTACTTCTCATATATTTTCTTGCAATCATTAGTGCTGACCTCTTACTTCTACAAAATTGCAAAGATTGAGTAGAGCATAATGAATGGCGTACATACATATTCGTACCTATTATATAACAAATTCCCCGTAGTAGTAATAATGCGGACATGCACCCAGGAACATGTAATAATATAGAATTATATATAATTCCAGGTATGTAACCGCTCATTAATCTGAGAAGGTTGTTTCTTAATTAATTGCTAATGTTCTTAATTATTCAGCTCTGCAATTGAAAATTTTTGTCATGTCCACTCAATTAGTGAGAATCGGGCAATTTGTTGCAATAAATTTCATATGTAAACATAAGTTGAAGTATTTGAGCGTTATTCATACACATATTCCTCTGTAGCTAAGTGTGTGCATGGAAGGTGCTAACGAATTGCCTGAGTCCAGTAAAGGGTGAAACTTTTATGTCACGAAACTTGTTAGAGTAAATAAATGTGAATTCAGAGGCAGAACACGTAGTGAAAGTGAGAAAAATAGTAGGAAATGAAGTTAGGTAAGGCTGCCGATAAGCGTGCCTAATTCTTTAGCACGTACAAATATATGAAATCCTGTTTGATGCATGACAAAGTGTTCATAACTTTATTTATACAATTTTCCATTCCCAAATTTGGTGACGGCAATATTTGGTTTTTAATTTTAAGATTCAAGAAGATATTTTCATTGTTAAATAATATTTTAAAAGATTTATCAAGAGATAGGGTTTTAGGCGATGAGAAAGTTGGTATGTTTTATGAGGAAATGTGTGTGTTACTATGTCCATTTATTAAAGTGTAAAAGTTTTAGTTTAGAATAGATGATTCACGCACGTGAAGATTTGGTAATAAAACTTTACAAAACTTATGCTATCTTAATGATTATTTTTGGTCCAAAAAAAAATTCTAAAACTCTCTATACCTTCTATTGTATACTATACATTACCTGTTTTCGCTTCTTTATCCAGTCTGGAGAAAGCTGAACTAACGGCGCTTCTTATAGGAGATTGTACATGTTCGATTAAACTCCGCAACTACAATAATTTTCTTTAGCAGTAGATTTAAGAAGTCGCACGATAAAGGGTCGCCTTGTCCGAAGCCTCTTTTGGTATCGAAAGGCCCGGAGAGATCTTTCCCGATCCTGACGGAGCTTTTGGTGTTCCTCAACGTCAGTTTACACAGCCGTATTAGTTTAGCGGGGATGCCAAATTCAGAAATCGCGGCATAAAGGCAGCTCCTTTCCGTGCTGTCGAAAGCAGCTTGGAAATTGCCGAAAACTGGTGTCGATCCCCTTTCCACGGATCTTTTCCAAGGCTTGTGGCATATGTGAATATCTGGTCGATTGTTGATCTGTCAGGCCTTAAACCACACCGATACGATCCAATCAGTTTGTTGACGGTGCTTTCACACAATATGCTCGATAGAACCTTATATGCAATGTTGAGGAGGCTTATCCCACGGTAGTTGGCGCAGATTGTGGGGTCGCCCTGTTTGTGGATTGAGCAGAGCACACTTAAATTGGGCATGGTTTCGATCATGTTCTACAAAGAAACTGATGCATGCTCCTTAGCAGTTCTTCGCCGCTGTGTTTGATTAGCTCGACCAACAATCCATTGGCCTCGCCGTTTTGCAATTCAGCAGGCTGGCGAAGTATTTCCTCGGCCAGCTTATTAAGCTCTTCATACTCACGCATGCGTCTTGCTTCTCTCTTCAACTCTCGGCATCTATCCCATCCCGCACGTGTTGTGGCCGATCGTAACGTTGCGAGGTAGGCAGCCTGTTTTTTTCCGCTGCAACACGACACTCCTCTTCGTACGAGATGTTCCGAAAACCAATAGTTTCGGTTGCAGCTGTACGTAAGGAGCTTGAAATGCCGTTCCACAGTTTACTTATATCAAGTTGCTGATGAGTGCTCTCAGAGAGCAGTAGTGCAAGTCGAGTAGAAAATCGTTGGGCTGTCTCATTCATCGCATTTCTTGGACGGCGGACTTCGATCAGCTGGACAGCGCCTTCTCAATTAAGAGACCGACCGGGAGAATTGGTCTAAGACCTGAAGTCGTTAGCTATTTGAGCGATATATAAAGGGAACGTTTCAGGCCACACCCAAGTGAATGGCGCTCAGAGAACTTTCCTCACTTGCGTGAACTTCTTACACATGGTTCCACACTCCAGTTGATATCACAGTATAAGCTATTGTAATTGAATTATTGTATTTTCAAATTTCTTTTTAACTTGAAGTTCAAAATTTACTTTACTAAAAAAAGTTAGAGTTCCTGAACAGAAGTCAAACATGGGATTGCTAAAAAATCGAAAAGCTATAAAAAAAAACTGTCAGTCATTTTGAAGCAACTTCAGCCACAGCATTATTGATATAATTTTGTTGTTAAAAGCGAAATTATGAGAAAAAAAAAAAACAAGTCATATGCAGTCTTCGTACCTCCGGTACCCCACTCCGCCCCTAAGGTAATTGTGTTGTTGCTAAAAATTGACGATGGCAATTGCTAACAAAACGACGGACATACGAACGTCGTTACCATGCGCCCATAAATGAGGAAATGGTTAAGGAAACAGTTTTGAAGAAGGCAACGCTGATGGCTGATTGCAAGCAACTTGTACCTGGGTGCATTTGTGTGTGTCCGGCTGACTGATGGCTGGCGGCGCTTAGTTTTGTGGCATGGTAATAACGAATTCTTAATTAACCTGTCAATTGGATAATAATGAAAGATGAATGAATAATGAGGGCAATTAACTAAACTCGTGCATGTAGCGCCCGAATGCCGAAGCTGTAACCTTCTGCTATACGTACTCAACGTGATGGTACTTTTCGGCTCATAATTCAATTGAGGTACTTGTGCTGGGACCGAAATTAAATATACAACTTTTTCTTTTAACATTTACTAAGCTTTTTCTGGTTTGAACTTTTTCGTTGTTGGCACTTTTACCGTTGCCTGTATCGCTGTCGAAACGTGTTTTAATTAAATTATGACCGCAGCCGATTCTTTCATGCGTCTGTTATATTGGTTGGAGGTTGCATACTAGCAGCAGGTTACAAACTGTTTAAAATCTAGAGGTTAATGTGTAAATTTGTGGGCGGTTAAAACGCTCTCGAAGTAATTAACTTGGAAGCACCCCGTACATACATTGCGTAATATTTTAGCAACTTACACTCACAGGTATACATATGCTCTTGGTTATGCTCAAGCCTCGTATGCGTAATGAATATTAATTCATTTTCGGCCGTATGCACCGTTGTATCCCCGAGGCTTTTGTGAAATTTTCTAGTTGGTTCATTACTTCTGTTTATTTACTTATCATTGATTAAAAAATTTGGGTGCGTGCCTAGCCTTTAGGACGTGGTATTATTGTTTTATACAAGGTTTTAACCGATTTTGTAGCAAAATATAGGGAATCTTAAAAAAAAAAAAAATACGTCTTCCCAATTTTATTTAAAAATATCTATGAAAGTTTCCATTTCGTTGGAAATTCATTTTATAAGTATCACCCAGCGGAAAGCTTGAGATTTCAACTCTCTGCTTCAAAACGTTGTTATATATAGAGCGATAAACCAATCTGGGTGCTCACTTACTTACTTTAGAATATGATCGATTAAAAAAAAAAAAAACCCAAAATTCAATTCAATAGTTTGGAAGTTATTATTATTTACCATGTTTATAGTTGGGAAAGAAGGAGAATAAGAAATTCTGTATAACTTTTAAGAACGACGATCCATCGATGCAGATACCTTGCAAATTCCTTACTACTCAGAGACGTCATTTCTACTAATTTCAATTCTAATCCCACTTCACGAAATGTAGGAATGACTTCTTCATTTCTAGAAGTTTGACTATATATAGTAATGAGATATCGATTTGGGTGTTTTAATAATTACAGTTTGCTCTAAAGGCATTATGTTATTGGCATCCGATGGGGCTAGTTTACAATTAACTACTAAAGCTTGAGAATCGACGGTTAACAGTCAGACTTACTTACTTTCATCATTCGAATATCGGAAGGATCAGTGAAACTATTTTGACCATTTTGAAAAATCATTTGGAATCACATGGAAACGGATGATCAATCAGACGAATATTATGGCAAAGGCGAAACCAAGTTTCTGGATATTGGACGAAACAAAAACCGATGTGAAAGCAAGTCTAAAATCAAGGTTATGTTGACAGTTCTCTTTGAGTATCCAGGTGTGGTGCAGTCCGAGTTCTTCCGACCGGTTCAACTGGCAACAAGAAATACTATTTGTAAACAGAGGCCGTAAATACAGTTCGACAACTCTTGGTGACTTGGCATATTGCATAGATTCTTAGTGAGGTTTCGCCAAATTTTCAATAAATATCGTGCGGCGACTACCGTTAGCGTCGTTTGGATTAGCTCCGTGTGATTTCTGACTATTCAGCTAACTCAAACTCCGAGGAAGCCGTTTTGAGTCAATTGTAGACATTAATTCACATTACTCGAATTGAAGACTACTCCGGAAATTGACTTTGACAATTGAATTGACATTTTGTAATTCTTTGATGGGTAGTAAAAATTTGGTGAATGTGAAACTTTCTAGTTGGGTTAGGTTAGATTAAACTGCTGCGCCAATAAGCATAGCATAGACCAGTTTTGATTTTTTCTAGGTCAAAGAGAAATAGTCTGCGGCGTCATTAGAGATACCTCCTCCAGTGTGCCATACCGTGAGGACCCCAGATTCCTTCTCGATTTGACAGCCCAATTCTGCGGGCGTGGGTCGTCACCACCAGCTTTCTAGTTAGTCAAACAAATTTTTGTTTTTTGCAATAGTCTTGGACCGATTTTCCAGCTGTTAAATATTGTTGAATCGTAATAAAAACGATCACCCATTAAACGTCTGGTTATTGAGGGAAAAAAACAAAAAAGGGGCCACGCTAGGTTGAGGATCAGGAAGGTTTTGCTATATTTTTATGAGATTGGCAGATAATCATCTACTTTTACTTGCTTCACTAGGAGCAAATTCTTCGCAACTAAATTAGGATATGTGCTGTCAACAATTGAACCGAAGGAATCAGCGTTGGCCAATAGGAGAGGAATTATTTTTAATGAGGGTAACATTAGGTTATAGCCATCGGTAGCGACACGTGAGAAGTTCGTATGCATCAACTTCTTTGACCGGACCTGCGCTAAGTGGTTACTATCTGTTCTAATCAACGACGAAGGATTTTGCTGGTAGAAAATTCGCCTCAAAGGAAGGTAGTGAAAATCGATTAGGAATTTCTTTTATACTTATTAGCCCTTATATAATATATTTTGTAAATTTTTTGAAAGACCCTCTTGTTTGTCGTAACACTTGACATATTAGAGTGTGAAGTGTCTTTTTTTGCGCTTTACTATCCTTGCTCTATGGGGTTATATGTTGGCTCTTCTAACATAAGTTGTCTCTATTTCCAAGCTTTTTAATTAAAACAATTGATTTCTCAACCATAAAGAAAAGAACTTGTTACACCTTTTTCAAACCATTCTGTTTAGCAACTCATAAATATTTATGATAATTCACACATACGATTATTTTAAATAACTGTAAAATTATTTTTAAGCTCTTCTAAAATAACATAAGCTTGTTTCAAAAATATTTGTATGTGTGTAGTATGTATGTGTGTTTATTTTTATTTCACCGAGCAAAATTTTACTTATGACAAATTTTAGTAAACTTTGCTTGATAGGACAGCCGGACTAAGCAGCTTTCAAATAACGGAACTGCATATTTGCTTATTTTTGTGTGCATGTACTATATGTGGCACGACTATTTGCAACAATGTGTAGGTAACTTAACTATTCTGACCACCCTTAAATCCTTGCATTCAGTAAGAAGGGCGTTGTAGCAAATTTTAATGCGACAAGTTGATAAGAGGCTCTCAATATAGTAAAAAGGAGATGTGAGAACACGCACTTATTTGTGAATTAGATCGGTAAAGAGCTGAAACACAGTTAGGTATATTAATTTTGTGTATTTTTTTTTACACTTGTATTTATAATAGACATATTTGTTGTAGTGTGGCCATAAATAACATTAAGAAAATATGAAAAGCATAGCACCGGTCTAAAGTGGTTTTGTTGGAATAGACATTAGACCGATAAACCTGGATACCTTTACACCAACACTTTGACATTCTGATGGAATGACTCTCATTTTTTTATAATTCTAAAACTATCCGAAAATGCCTAATTTGATACTCACCTTTACTTCTAAATAGGTGAAATTTGAATTTAAACTGCGCGTCGAAGGATTTGGAGAATTATTTTTTTAGGTAGGTAGTACTGTCAGTCACATTTATGTCAAATTTCATGTCAAAATATTAATTAGTGTTTGAGATACGTGTCGTTTTGTGAGCTGCTAAAAGTGAGTTTTTCGATTTTTGCGATGTCGAAATTTGTTGAGTAAAGAATTTGCATTAAATTTTGTTTACGGAATTAATTTCTGCTGCGGTTATATTGAGGATGGTGCAGAAAGCCTTTGGTGATGAGGCTATGTCTAAAAAAATGTTTACAAGTGCTGGACAAAGAGCGTCCAGGGTGACCATCAACCTCAACCGACGCAGCTCACGTTCAACAAATCAAAGATTTAATGCTGAAAAACCGTCGATTAACAATTAGAGACCTTGCTGATGAAGTTGGAATGTCAAAAAGCTCAGCCAATACCATTTTGAATGATGTTTTGGGCCTCAAGCGCGTCAAATCTCGACTGGTACCGAAAACATTGAAGTGTGTGAAACAACCGACCAATCGAGCGAATATCTTGCCAAACGAGAGCCGAGACCAAAAAAATTGCGCCAAAGTCGCTCAAAAATCAAGGTCATGTTTCCTGTTTTCTTCGATTATCGTGGTGTTGTGCATGAATTCCTTTCAACCGGTCAAACAGTCAACAAGGAATATTATTCGAATGTTATGCGTCGTTTGCGTAACGCTATCCGCCTAAAAAGGCCAGAATTGTGGAAAGGCAATTCTTGGTTTTTACACCATGATAATGCATCATCCCATACTGCTCTCGTAATTCGTGATCATTTCGAAAAAAACTCAACCCATATCGTTCCGCAACCACCGTATTCACCTGATCTGGCGCCCGTTCCGGGGACACCGTTTTACACCGTTATGAAGGCCATCCCGGAAAGTGACTACAACTTGTGTTTCGAAGAGGGGATTACTTTGAAGGGAATGAAATTGATTTGGAAGAATAAATAAAGAATTTGCAAAATAAATACAATGTCACCTTATTTTTTAGGCACAGAGTACATACAATTTACATACAATTTTTACTATCAACAGATGAGCCCTCCACGATTTACTTTCCAGATCAGTCATAACTTTGATAAATTGCGTATTTTGTATTAATTACTTTATTAAACATTCTGCAGGTCATAAAAAATGTCGTAATCTGGACATAGTTAAGTCAGCTTTGTAAGCAGCTGAAATTTTATCCAATCGGATTTAGCGAACAGAGTTTTTGGCTACTAAAAGGAAACTAGCTCTTTCTCTAAAACTTGAGTAAAATCTAAAATATCTTGAAGCAGCTTTCTTATTTTCGTCCCCCAGGGAGGTTGGTATGGCATATTGGCGTAATAGAACCACTACCCCGCTCAATTTAAGACATTTAAATGGTTTAATGCACATTTCGTCCTAAACGCAGAAGCTACAGCAGTCAAACTTGCTGAAAATAAGTCGCTTGCTCTTCTATAAATAATGTGAAAACACATAAAATCAGATGATAACCACGCCCCATATAACGGTTGAAATCTCCTAAAGGCGTTATAATTCACTGAACATTCAATTTCAAACCAAAATGGTGGGAAAGAACTTCATAGGAGCAGGTATAATAATGATACTATGCTTGGACATAATTTTTCGAAACTAAAATAGGCGAAATCTGTTGACAGCCACGTCTATTTCCCATATAATAAACTTTTAAGTAAGTTCCATTTGACTCACGCACTTTACATTATACAAATCAAACATCAGTGAAAAATTTGGTTCAGTGATGAGGCCCATTACTAGTTCAATGGGTATGGAATCTAGAAAAATTCTCACATTTAGGACAAATAGCAACCTGAAGAGCTTCAAAAGCTGCCAGTTCATTGTAAGCGGGTGAAATCATCAGTCCATATTTCTTCAAAAATGATGCCGGTAAAAACATACCGGTCATTGTCGCACGTTATCACGCCATGATAACCGTCTATTTGATGCCCAAAAAGTTCATGATCTCGACGAAAATTGGTTTCAACAAGATGGCGCCACTTCTCACACATCGCATCAATCAATAGATGTATTGAGAGGATACTTCGGTGCGCAGATAATGTGTAAAGTCTAAAAATAATCGAAAATTGAACTTTTTAGATGGGCCATCTGAGACGTAACATTTGAAAAAGATAATTTTCAAAAATTAATGTCAAATATTAATTTTTTTAATTATAATAAACATTCCTCATTAAATTCGAAGTTTTAGAACAGTAGGGATCATCGAAATGGATCATCTTATATAAAGGTCAATCTGCGAGTTTTCTTACTGGCGTTCAAAAGGCATCTTTTTCTGATAACGATACGTTGTAACTCCAAACTTATTTTAAATTGCGAGGGCATCAGATCATCAAAAATGCATCAGATCCCTTCTTTACTTGTTAAATAGTCACCTTTTGGAAACTTAAACCGAAAACAATTTCCTATTAGGTATGTACCCGCTTCGTTTGCAAGTTCCTAGTTCCTACTAATTTGCTAGAATTCCGCTACAAAGTTCATTTATGTATAACATTATACATCCGTGTATTCCTCGATATACCTAGTTATATAAATGTATGTATATATGTTTTGTTTGTGCTCATGCGTATCAGCCGATAAAATAACTCACCTTGCTTAGCTTCATAAATTCTCTCAGGTGGCACATAAATTGCCATAGTTTTGTCAGCTGCAACAACAAATTTAACTTAGTGTCTAATTGTTGTTGCGTAGTGCTGCTTAAATGTTGGTAGTGAACTACAGATTGCATATTGTGCAAATGTTTGCATTAAGTGGCCAACTAGTTAAAGCATATATTTAACAATATGTTCGGATTTATAGTTATGTAGGAAGTATGTAGTGTTATAATCAGATTTTGTGCATTTTAAATAGCCATTTGGATTGAATGCATTGCCACATTTCAGCAGTAAATGTTACATTTTGCTCGAATGAAAGCCCTCATAAATGAGAGGTTACATAATACTTATTCTTAATAAGATCTTAAGTCTATGCGTATGTTATTAAACTTATGAGTTCTATTGAGTTGTAATAATGAAAATTTAATAAAATATTTATTCAATAAATCATCCTTTAGTTGACTTACTGACGAAGAGCGGGAGGAGTACCTCCGATTCTCATGGCAACGAACACCTATGTATGTCGACAAGCTAAAATTGTATTGTCAGTCATTCGGGTCATCTCATATGTTGACCGGAAAAACTGTTATTCTATGTACTTTCGGTATATTTCTACTTTGAGGTTTCAAATCGTTATAGTTTTCGCAACCCTAAATTGCCAAGAAGTTTGTAACCTCCATAGCTAAATGTTGGAGACTTTATAAACTATAAATTGAATTGATCAAATTGACGAGCTGAGTCGATTTGGACATGTCTGTTTGTCCGTTCATCTGCCTTCCTAAGCATCTGCATGTAGTTACATATATACGCGAGCCAATCTCTCACTTTTTAATAGGCTGCTCATTTTTCCTAACCGCCGATACCGAAGGACTATTGCATATATAGTATGTTGCTGGGATACAAACTGAAGGAACCAAATAAAGTTCTTGTAAGGCTCTTTTTATTAGACAAGCTATCGTCAACAAATTTTGCATGAATTCTTGTCCAAGGCAACAATACAATATCCGACGAAATTGTTCTAATTGGAAGACCACATCTTATCAGCTGCCATATTTTTTGGTAATAAAATTTCATTGGAGCCAAAGCTAACGCAATTTTTTGTGCATGTTACGAAGCGGTTGAATCAGGATATGCTTTCGAAACACAAGACCAAATACAAGCTAAAACCAAAAATAAAAACACATGTTTTACGCATCATATTCCAATTGAGATCCCACGTCACCTAAGGATATATGTAAGAACAGCTTTCTAAAGGCAACCGTTAAATACGTAAAATATTTATTATTTGGTCAATAAATTTTGTTTTCGGTGTTAAGGTTGTAAATAAAATTAACAAAATTTTTTTTATATTTATTCGTTTTTTTTTTTAAATTAATTGTAACAATATATTATTATATGAACAAATTTCATATTAGTTTCCAGTGTTTTATATGCATGCAGATACCAGTTTGCTGTTAATCCATGATGACAGCAGTTAAGGATTAAAAACATTTTTTTCGAGTTTATGGTAAAGCATATTGAAAATACCTTATATTCACATAATTATATTAGACGTAAGAGCTAGGTTTATATTTTAAAATGTAGTATTTCCAATGTAATTAGAAATTTTGCGATTGCGGAGGTATGAGTTAATGTGTTTTTATGATGGAAATACAGTTCCTTTTTCATTCTAATAAATCAGCACAGTAGGGTAGAGTAAGCCAATATCTTATGCAGGATATAATATACTTATAATCTAGCTATCTAGCACTCGCTTCAATCAGAGTTTGTAAATGGGAAAAAAAAATTTGAAATTCAGTGTACAATATATACTTGTATGTTCATATATGTACAGTCGAGGGAATATTCAAGGGGTTAGAGCCATTTTTTCGAACTCGTTGGTACGTTTTGATTTTCTATATACAACCGATTATACATATTTTTTCAATTTCCCCTTAAAAATTGGTGGCTTAAAACAGTTTTTAGACCCATAGTCTTTTAGGCAAAGTGATTCACATAGATCAACTGAACATTTCCAAGCCTTATTCTGATTTATTTATAGATTTTCTAACGAACACGGAATTTAGAATAGTAATGAAGACCATTACATCTAAAATAGTAAAAGAAAGTAGGTACTTAAGAAATAAAGAATTTCGTTATTTCATAATTAATGAATAAATACTTTTTAAATCCCTTTACTCACGCTTAATCTCTATCCCACAATAGTCCACATGACGATCTTGCATATCGATTAGCGCTCAACATCAATAGTTTCCGGAACAAGAACTTTGTACGACCTTCTGGAAATACGTCTTAGAGTGAACTACTGTCTCGAATGGATTCACTATACCATCGATAAACACTGGACCTTGATGGAACTTCATCGCCAAAATTGAATTAAGTTCCAAAAAAATGTGATGTGATTTGCGAAAAATGTCGAGCGAAAATGTTCGCGATTTAATTTTATTTTTGGGCGAGGCGAATATTTTAAGTAATTATAAACAACACAAACTGTGTTCGTATGTCAAAACGTTCTGAGTATGTATAACATTAAAAACTTCAAAATCTACGATGAAATTGTGAGTTGGCAGGTTGCAAGACTTGACCAGTAAGTCCAACTTTTACTTTTTGCTCATAACAATATTTTTTGTAGCTTAGGTGTCAGCTATCGAACAATTAATCGGGGATGTGTAAACAATACTTAGAAAAATACACGAGTTGGTTATCTAATTGGTAGATTTTGGCATTATGTAGCCTCAGCAAATGGTAAACGGAGGTCTCTGGAATATAATTATATTTTATAAAATGTATTGGATCTAAAACTTGTTTTGATTTGAACTTTGAATGTTTAATGGTATTACCCAAAGTAAGGCCCATTCATAGATTTTATAATTTTTCAGGACCCTGGCAATTTGCCGATTTTATGCCAAAAAAACTGCGCCAAAACAAACTTCTGTTGCCCTGTTCTGATGAGAATTGTATTCCCGTTTTCGGGAGTGTTAAGTCACAATGCGATGCAAAAGTATTTACTTTTTAGCATTCAAGCAGCATTTTTGACATGAGAATTAGAATTTTCAGGACTTCACCCAGTTTTTTAATTACGAAATGGAAGATAGAGATTATAGTTTCATTTGACGGATGGTTCAGTTGTTTAGATATGGGGTCTAAAAATTTAGTATATCTGCTCTGACGCTTCCTTGTTGCATGTACGTGGCTTACTTTGAAAAATTAAACTTGAACTCTGGCATCTAAGAAACGGAGCTGGTGTCACAGTAAGACTTCATAGCGATATTTTAGACCTTAAGTAAATTTGCTACGCTCAATTTATCTCTAGACTTCGTAGCTAAGTAAACCATTGCTCGGTTCAAATATAGCTTTTTGGGCTAGATAGATTTTCTTTAGCCCTAATTTTCATTTTACGAGCTACTTGTTAGCTTTTCAATCGAAATTTCTGAACTGCATTAGCGTTATTTTGATTCTATTTGCACATTTCAATTGATAATGGCATGAATGTAATGATTACAATATCTTCTTTTTTTTTTTTTTTTTTTTTTTTTTTTTTTTTTTTTTTTTTTTTTTTTTTTTTTTTTTTTTTTTTTTTTTTTTTTTTTTTTGTTTGAAACACATACAATCAGCGCTCACAACTAAGAACCATTTAACAGGTAGTTTAACGCTTGACAGCAGGAGGTTAATGCCGAGCGAGCAACTCATTTCATTCTTAATAAATACATATTGCAGTTGCCACATGCAGCAGTTACAGCAATTGCTGTGGGGCACTTAAGTCAGGAAATTAATTACAAACTTCATTTTACGCATTTCAATTTGTATGCGCAGCTGCACATGCATCTGTGTGTTTGTGAGTGTGCGTGTGCGTGCATGTGTGGAAGTGCGTGCAAATTGTAATTTAACAACTTCCTTGCTCAATATTGCCTGCTTGCCGCCATAGAAAATATATTTTAATGAATTTCAGCATAAAAATAGACAAACGTAAATGCGCATTGGCAGCAGAAAGCACACACTCACATGTATACAAACACAGAACAGGAATAGCATTAACAACTGTAATAATATGTTGAATAAATCATTCATGCAACTGCATTGTGTCTGTGTTGCACGCTGCCATGGTTGCCGTCGCTTTAAAACGTGCAATCGGAAAATCGGAAAAGTTTTTTAATTTACATTTGCAGCATGCGCTGGCAGCAATCACAATGACGTGTCAAACACAATTTGCATAGCTACGCATGCGCACATACACACACACGCGTTTTACTTCAGTATGCTGCTGCCAAAAGTCACTTATCCGCCGTGTCGCACAGGTAGGTTTGGCAGCAAAATAGCAAATACTTTCATTTAACCGAAATTTAGTTGTGCGCATACGCTTCAGTTGGTATATTTCTTTTAAATTAGACGTACATACACACACAGAGGTATATATATATACGATCTTATATAAACTCTTACACAGATGCACATGTGGATATGAAGTACGCGTGTTCGTATACGAATCTGTATTCGCTGCTGCCCTGTTGAGTGGAATGTTTATGCAAACATTTTGCATATGTTGTTGTTGTTTTTTTCTTAGTAAGTTTATAGTTTGATCTGCGCCATTTACTTTTTTTTCTTTTTTGATTTCTCAACTCCATCTAGTTGTAGTTGATTTGCGAAATTCTATTAAACTTTCATAATAAAGTTAAATTGTATTTTGGTTTGGAGATTGAAAACGCTGTTTGAGAAATAGAAAGAGCAAATGTTAACCCGGTTGTTACGCACTAACCCCTCTTAGTTCTAATATGGATAAGAGTTAGCGCGAATTTTGAAATTCGATTGTAATTCTTAAATATCTCTATTTTCACATTTTAGTACGGCAAACTGGCTGTAACTTAATATCATGCTAAATACCATCTTTGACTCCGGGTTTGATGCCAAATTTATCTTTTGTTGAATACTTTCCTTCCTTCATTACAGAGAAATTTCGGGCTCCTTCGATCTATGTAATAAAAATAAATAAAAACAAGTAAGGAAGGGCTAAGTTCGGGTGTCACCGAACATTTTATACTCTCGCATGATAAAGTGATAATCGAGATTTCATTATCCGTCATTTACATATTTTTTTATTTTGCTGTAAATTAATTAGATTACATGAATTTGTGTACTTTGAGTGTTGAATTGTATTTTCATTTACTTTAATTGCATTGAAAAGTTATAGTCGGATCACGACAATTCTTCCACAAGGGATACCTCAGCTCAAATACCGTATTTGTGTAAAGTTTAATTCCGCTATCATCATTGGTTCCTAATGTATATATTATACAGAGAAAGCATCAGATGGAATTCAAAATAGCGTTATATTGGAAGAAGGCGTGGTTGTGAACCGATTTCACCCATATTTCGTACATGTC
>NW_017535086.1:579824-622483 GCF_001853355.1 Bactrocera latifrons
CGCCCACTTTTCCAAAAAATTACGGCCAAATATGCCCCCCCCCTAATGCGATCCTTTTTGCCAAATTTCACTTTAATATCTTTATTTATGGCTTAGTTATGACACTTTATAGGTTTTCGGTTTTCGCCATTTTGTGGGCGTGGTAGTGGGCAGATTTGGCCGATTTCCTCGAACTTAACTTTCTTATGGAGCCAAGAAATACGAGTACCAAGTTTCATCATGGTATCTCAATTTTTACTCAAGTTACAGCTTGCGCGGACGGACGGACAGACGGACGGACGGACAGACAGACATCCGGATTTCTCTCGTCACCCTGATCATTTTGGTATATATAACCCTATATCTGACTCTTTTAGTTTTAGGACTTACAAACAACCGTTATGTGAACAAAACTATTGCTAACATTGTTGCGAGAGTATAATGACGGTTGAACGTGATGCTGTTGCAACTTTACAGTACTGGGCGCTAGTTCGAAGGTGGTGAAATAAGCGCTTACCAGGATACATTATCTCGGTGCTCTGCTATACTCTAGCACTGGATATGTGCGAAGGCGAAAGTCCAAAGAGCTCCTTTGTATTACATGGTAAGTATTTTGATCACCACGTAACGGCGTTTCTAGCTGTCCAAGTGGGATCGTTCGTAACTTACTGATTGCTTAATCTAACTTAACGTATGAAATTTGATTGATAATGAAAGCTTTATAAGTTTTGTACAGTGGATAAAAATATGGAACAAAAAATGTGTATAAAATTTTGTATTTCACGAAGAGATTTAATTCGTGTTTTTGTGCATCACGAATTTTTTCCGGAGGAACTGAGGGTCAATAAGGAGTTCTATGCGGTGAAATTGAGGCCTGACTATATGATTTTTTTTTTTAATTTTTTCGTACTCACAGGTGAGAATAATCTGAAGTCCGCCTCAGGGCAGCCTTGCCGGTTTAGGTCAAAATAAAGAAATAAGTGTGGTTTCAATTAAAAATGCATTTTATTTCAAAAGAAAAGAAAATAAGAAAAACTAAAGAACAATTTCAACAACTAGGGGAATTCAAACGCCAAAGTTTATTAATTTTTGTGATGATTGTCAAAAAACAGTTTTATTTAGTTGATTGGCATTAATTTAGTTTATATTTGGAACACTATCTCTAGGAAGGCAAATGGGAAGTGACTATACTGATCAAAGCAGACATGCGCGACTCGATGTTCTGCTCTTTTACCCACATTTACTTTCGTTCTTACAGGTGTTGATGGTTTGAAACTTGGCCGACCAGCAAGATGATTGAGTTTGTAAGCGACAAGATCAGCAGAAATTTCTTTACGGAACTCGGGCAACTTTAACAGCTTGTTATCTTGTGCTGACAGATTGTTGTTGCAAATTGTCGCAGCAATATCTACAAAATGGTAAAAGAAAGCCATGTATTTGCATTTCGAGTTTTTGCGTAGATACGGAAACGACCCAGAAGTCCATCCATTAAGCCTAGCCCCCCATATGGCTATTATATTCCCGTATAATTTGGGTGCAATCTATTTCAATATGCTGATTTTGTTTTCGACTTCTAAAATCCGGCTGACCTGGTAAAAAGATGTTAACGCCAGCGCCTTTATAGACTTCGAAACGATACGCAAATCCAATGGACTCACACAAGACGAATAATACCATTCCCCACTTATGGGCATATACCCTAGAAGATAATGTTTGTTGAGTTCATCTGACAATTTTCGTATATCATTTCGGATCATATCCCGTTTTATCTTTTTCAATCCTCTCAATCAATTTCCATCGGTGTGTCAAGCTTTGTGATACGTGGAGGTAAGAGTGAGTTGCCGCGGAAAGCCACTACATTCAAATCAAGCACAAACTTTAAATAAAAACCAAAAACTGAACCTGTAAAACCACCAGAAGAGAGAGTGACTAAGAGACCAGTAGTTTCCACGGTTGATAATGGAGGTTGGGGTCGTTTCATCCATCATTCTCGTCTATTTCAACTGGTTCCATTAATTGGTCTTAAGTCTACTTCGATTAAATTTCCAGTCATTTCAATTCTATTCTAAAAAAAAAAAAAAAAAAAAAAAAAAAAAAAAAAAAAAAAAAAAAAAAAAAAAAAAAAAAAAAAAAAAAAAAAAAAAAAAAAATACTAGCAAAAATACCTAAGAAAAATTTCGCGTAAACAGCAAGGCCGCCCTGAGGCGGTCTTCGTGTTTGTGTTCTTAAAACGCAAAATACTTTTTATTGTTTCTTAGAAAGTATATCAACATTAAAAAAAATTAACTTACTTAATCAAAACAAAATATGAATGTTTCGATAAAACACTTCTTATTTTAGCTTTGAAAATTTTAAAATCGGCGCTGGAATTAATCGAACTTTAACAGTAAGTTTCTGCAACAAAACGAAACGTCACAATACTTTTGTTGATATTTAGTACGGTTATTATCACACTTGTAGACAAAAATACATTTTTTTATGAGTTTGGGACTATTTATTAAAGGCCGCTTCAGGGCGGTCTTGCCCTTTAGAGGGTTAAGTACGTTCAGTATGTCGGCGCCTTTTCGGTGGCGTAATATTTTCAGTAATATTCAGGCGTTACTTTATTTAGTACTATACAATACTTCAATTTCTGTCTATCCCCTCCCTTGAAATCTTCGTTTTATTCCGCTTCTTAGTCAAAGTCAAAGTCTAAGGGATTTCGTACTGGGTGACTTCAAAAATATAGTTTTTTCTAGTAATTTCTTTCTGCCCAATTGTGGTGATTGTCGATCAAAAATGTAGGTATGTTTATTAAAGTAACTAATACGCATGATATGGATATGTAAATAGTTATGAGCATATGAGAAATTTAATTGCCCATTTGAGCATTTGATTTTTGTCTCCAAATAACGCATATTCGCAAATAAGTGGATTTGCTCACAACTACACACTCACGAAGCACATCTATATGAAAATCTACACACATACACATTTAGAGAGAAGCATTTAATTTAATAAACACGCGCATAAATTCAAATTTCACTGAAATATTAAAACTGCACAAGCATTTTTCTATACCAAATTGTTTTTTCTCCCATTCCGCTACTAAATTTTATTGCTATTTTTGGAATTTTTATGAGCAAAATGGAAATCTGTTCAATATGCAAGTGCAGTTATAAAGTGCATAGCCGCTTCCCCTCCCGTACCCATGTGCCACAGCGCTTTGCATTGCACATAAATCTGTCAAGTGCGACTTAAATATACTGCTGACTGTCGTACTGCATTGCCGGGCGCTCTTGACCTCACGCACCCCTCTCATCATATCGAATAGCTCGTACCAAGTAGCCTTCTCGAAATAATTTGCGATTGCAGCGGTCATATATGCGCATATCAAAGCTACTGCTCACAAACCATATACAAAATAGATGTATTGTTTTAGTTATATTACAGAACATATGTACATATGCATATATATTATATACTATGTATATTATATACATATGTATATCCAGTTATGGGTATGAAATGGCATGAAAAACGCTTTTGAAATGGGTGTGGCATCGAGCGTGAGTGGTAAAAAATATGTCCACGCATTAATCCAGTTACCGGGGTGAATGTCATAAATTGTGATTTTTGGCAGCAACACGAAGCTTATCTTTATTGCACGTCATCGTTTCGAATTTTTGCTGATGATGAATTTTTAAAAGCCAGGCGACGGCAATAAAAATACAAACACTGCATGCAACATATACGCCAACAAAAATACACACACAAACATACATACGCATGTATGTATGTTTGTCTACAAATACTCAAGCGAGATAAATTATGCAGTTTTGCGCAGCAAATTATTAAAAGTAAGTAAGTTACTCAATATACACACATACATACATATGTACATATCTATCCTAAACTTTTATGTCTCTAAATTCATCTCTTCAACGGTCTCTTGCCTGCTGCGTACGACCTCTAAGTGACTTTCAGAGCAAAAATGCACGGTGAAGTGTGCCATTCCTTGCAGCTCGATGATTGGTTTTGAAATAAACTTTATTGATTATTTGGTCGGCGCTCATAGTGGACACTGCGTGCTAGTATCGCTGTCATATATTTAAAATGATTCACTTGTAACGGTTTTAAACACAGCAGTGCGTAATAATGGTGATCGATTTTGAGTCAGATTTGATGTTGGAGTAAAAAATTTACGCTCATTAAAATTTTCTTTTTAGTCTGACTAGGGCAGTTATATTAGCTAAGCTCACTTTTATAATGTTTTCTTTTGCAGATATTAGAATGTCTGGACTTCAGCTTTAGCACCAAAAATTCAGCGTTACTTACCAAAAATTGATGATACTCTTCGAAGCAACCAATAAAGATGTTGATTGAGCCCGCGATAAGCGTATGAGAGTTTGAAGGCGAGGAAGTTCTGTCTCCAAGAATATGTATATGAAAGCTTTTTTCTCTTCAAATATACTGATTAATTACAGTGGGGAACAATGTGAAACAAAATTTTTGTTGCTTTCGATTTTACAGCTGTTTTAGAGTTATTTAGGCATGTTAAATTCAAATCCGAAGTCAGTTTTCTTCTATCGCCTCAAGTTTTTTTGCTACAGCTTATACTAATGAGACCACTCCCTGCAGTGTGCTGCTTAGATCATAAAATGGGGTACGCTCTTCCATAGACGGAAGTTTAATTTTTTTTTTTATTTGGAATAAGTGAATATCGCTGTAGGAGAATAGCAGCAGGTTCATGCTTGTGACGACAATCGTCTAGACGGTAGTTGGGACATGTATGAAACTGGCGTTGGTGACCTACGGCGTCATTCTCTTCTTCCCATACGAGCATGTTCAGTTCGCGCGAGATTGTGTGGTGAGACGTTGTTTGTGCTTATACGTTACGTCCGGGTTTTTAAAAAAGGATTTTTTTTCGATTTATTTCTGAGATTTATTCAGTATAATTTTTCATCTTTACTTTGTTTCGTAAGGGTATTTTATATGACTATTGGCAAAAAGAGGGTATTCTGTAGCTTAAAAAGTTGATGTTCTAAACAAAAAACGTAGTTATTTTTGGATTCAGCGGCCAGAAGTGACTCAAAAACATGTATTAAATCGAAGTCAAAAAAAATTGTGTTCCCCAGTATTATTAAGGAAATGTTCAAGCATCAATTGTTTTCCATGGTATAATTGTCAACATTCACAACCAAATCTCCCCAGCTTGCTACCAATGGCACAATATTAGTTATTATACTTACAGTTTTGCCATAAATTCTGTTACATCATTTACAATGCATACAGCGAAACAATATCGCGTGAAAAGTGTCGTTATTTGTACTTAGTTTGATGGGGAGTCTCCAGTAAATGTGTTATCAGTCTTCATGGGATCTTCAGCAGGGCTCAGCTCCAGCACTCACGGCAAAAAACACACAACAATGGCTTGAAGGCAATATTCCTGGTTGCAAAGCTGCAGATAATTGACCATCTGGAAGTCCAGATATCCACGCACTGGACTGTGGTTTGTGATCAGAGTTGGAGAACAATGCCGGTCGAAAAAAGTAACTTGGAGAGTTTCAGAAAAAAATTTGATTCGAGCAGCGTCGTCAAAATTAATAACAACTGTGCGTGCTATTGATAAATAACCTAGTCGTTTGAGGGCTTTTGTGAAAACAAAACTTGACCATTTCGAACAAAGAGTTGTAGTTCGCTCACTAAGTATATGCACTACTAAATACAATTACTTTATTAAAAATTAATTTTAGTTTAATATAGTTGGTAGCCGCCTGATGTTATAACGGAAATTGTGGCAGGATTTGGTGTATATGCAATGTTATAATACTAGCAATCACATGATTTCGCTGGTCCACAGCGACATAATTGCACTTAATATATGTAAATACATTTCAGCTATTTATACCCTGAACAGGGTGTATTAAGTTTGTGACGTAGTTTGTAACACCCAGAAGGAAGCGTCGGAGACCCTATAAGTATACATATAAATGTTCAGTATGTTGAGCTGAGTCGATTTAGCCATGTCCGTCTGTCTGTCTGACCTCTTCAAGAAACTGCTCATTTGTCGGAAATGCCGATATCGGACCACATATAGCTGCCATACAAACTGAACGATTGGAATCAAGGGCTTGTATGGAAAACTTTCACATTTGACAAGATATATTCACGAAATTTGGTATAGATTATTTTCTGAGGCAACAGTGTAATCCCCAAAGAAATTGTTCTGATCGGTTAACAATAGCATATAGCTACCATACAAACTGCACGATCGGAATCTAGTGCTGGTATGGAAGACTTTCACATTTGATGTGGTATCTTCACGAAATTTGACATAGATTACTGCATAAGATAATAATATAACACATTTTATTTCAAGAAGGTGGCGACTCCGCGCATCGCATCAATCAATGGATTTGGAGAAAACTTTGATGAGCAGATAATTTCAGGTTTTGGTCGGTCGATCGGCTACCAAGATCATGTGATATCATACCGTTAGACTTTCTCTTGTGGGGATATATAAAGTCTAAGGTCAATGCCGACAATCCGATTTCAATTCAGGCTTTGGAGCAAAACATTACGTGTGTCATTTGTCAGTCACCAGTGAATATGCTCGAACGAGTCATCGAAAATTGTACTGAAAGGATGGACCATCTGAGAGGTAGTCACGGCCAACATTTGGACAACATAATCATCAAAAAATAAATGCCAAAGAATGTTCTTTCGAATGATAATGGACAATCCTCATTAAATCTGAATTTGAGTTTCCGTGTTTTTTTTTCTTTGTGCGGGTTCCGCACGAGGCAGAATTGTATAATTGTGAAAAATCGGGTTAACGAAGACGAAAAACGGATTGGGGGACCGAAAAAGGTGGAAAATTAAATAAAAATTACTCG
Organism: Bactrocera latifrons; assembly: GCF_001853355.1. Lineage (NCBI taxonomy): Eukaryota > Metazoa > Arthropoda > Insecta > Diptera > Tephritidae > Bactrocera > Bactrocera latifrons. The sequence goes on from NW_017535086.1 coordinate 586,682, forward strand.
GTGAAGATGGTTGATAATATAATACATAAGAAGAACTCCCATATGTTCTGGGAGCTATTAAAAGAACATTAAAAGCCTTTCTATAAGAATTAGAGCCAAGGGGCATTGGAAGACGATTTTGCATGTCAGAAATGCGGTTTGAATCCTACAAAAAGAAGTTGGTTTTGCATTGAATTGCGATTGGTGATGAAACATTAATGTATTATAGCAATCATAAACTCAAAAAATCTTTCATGAATGCTGACCAACAGCCAAAAAAACGACCAGACGAATATTCATGACGCCAAGGATCAGTTGGTTTAGAAGAGATTGCAGTATAATGAGTTTTAAAGGCTATTAATGAGAAACGGTACTTACAACAACTCATTAAATTGAAGTCAGCACAATTTGGAGTGGCTGGAAAGTTTTGCTTTCTCGCCTGAACTTTCTCACTTACTTCATTAAGTTGAATGCTGTACGAAAGTAGTTATAGACATACTATAAACCTAAGTTCGATACCTATGAGGCAGTAACTATATATTTTGTTTATTTGGTATATGTATGTATAAGGATCGAAAGTCGTAAAGTTTTATATCAGACCATAAACCAATCATAATAGTGAATTTAACAATAATAAAAAAAATACATTGCTTGAAATTAATAAAACAAGGAAGACAAATACATACAGCGTATAAAAACATGCCAACAAAAAATGTGAAATTAAAAACAAACCACGGCCGACACATCTATGACAGCCGCCAACCGCTGGTGAGTGGCAGCGCGGTGCTAAAACTAAAAAATTAATAATCCAGATGTATGTGCAACTCGAATACTATTTTTCGCAGAAAATCTAGGAGATACACATACTGACACAAGTAAAAATGGAAAATATTTTTATATGCACTCTGCAACGAAACAACAAACAAAAATAGCATGCAACAATAAATTCATGACTAAAATAGAACCAGTGAAGAGCTGCGATTTATACCATGTTTTTGTTAATTGATTCAGAGAAAAATTTCGGTTGGTCCGTAAATTAAAACGTTTTCAATATATAAGTAACACCCGAAAATGTTGCAGATTAAATTTCTTCCAGAGAAAATTAATTGAACTAGTTATTTACATATTTATTATGAACTAGTTTAAAACTAGTTTCTTTTCAACCAATTCTGACAGTTGACATTTCGTAGAACATAACTCACAAAAGCAGTTTATTTTAGGTTATGTGCTGGGTGCTACATCATAGCAAGAATGTGACAAGTAAAAATATAAATTCACATACACAAGTGGATATTTTCACATGAAAGAATGAATTTTCATATTCGCATTGAATAGAAGAATCTATATGCCTACATACCTATATCTATATATGTTGTTTGAACACACACATATATGCACAAAATCGCCGAAAATTCATATATCATGAAAAATATGAAAATAAAAGGCGTCTGAAAGAGCAAAAAAATTATAAAAAAAGGCCGAAACGAAAACTGTTGTTGCTTGCATTTTGCACACGTCATTGAAGCTCAATGGTCTGTGCCACAACTGATACTACGGCCCAGTTGCTGCGCATGCCACCAATACAACAATGTTGCTGGCTGTACTTTATGTCTGACTGCAGTCCGATCCCTTACATACATATGCATGTGTGTGTGTGTATATATGTTTACATACAAATGTTGATGTCGAAATATTTTCATATACTTCTGGAATATATCACCAACGATTTTTAGCGATTTCAGCCATTATTTAAGTAACTGGAGCAGCAAATATGTCCTATAAGGAAAACTTCACGCACATACACAAACACATACCCACAAGTATATAGCATATGAAGCAAAAGTAGTTACTTTTGTGCATATAAGTATGTAGACAATTGCGAGATAAACAAAATGTTTCATTTCCCTTGCAATCATAACTGTTTTAAGTCAATGTTGCATTTTGCATGAAAAATCTGAACCGAAAGTCGTCTGAGCCTTGAAGTCGTTAAACTTTGGTATATTTGCAGGTTTTAAATAAAACGTAAAATTTTGGTAAATAATTCATGATTCCACTGTTGTTAACTTTAGCAAAGCGCATACGTCACAAAAAATTAATATTGAAGTCTCTGTGTATACTTGAGTTTTAAAAAGTTTTAGACAGATAATTTTTTTAGTACGAGAATCAAATTGCCGAGAGATTGAATATGTGCCATTATTATATTCTTTATTATTGCTAACTGTAAACCAAAGATTGTCAGGTGGTTGTACACCATAGTTGTGCGAACGATAATTCCGTATGGAACGATGGCTTGGGCCTCGTGAAGCATCGCAGACTTCGGTAGGGTTCCAACTGACGAAGCATGCCCGATGGCAGCGCTTGAAGTCATGATTGAGCTCACACCACTTCACTGAGTAGTCGATTGCGGAGCCAAACACTGTTTCGAATGACAGTAGAAGGGTGTAACAGAGGTATGTTATCTCATCCTAGCGAATGAAGGACTTATGTGCTGCAATAGCAATAGCTCTTCTCTCAAGGAACAACATTATCAAAAAAAAAAATTAAACTTTACCAAAAAGTTCAATGTTACCCCCAGCAGAAAGGCTAAATTAAATGACTCCACTCTAGAGCTAGTGCTTAGCTCCCTCCATGGATCCCTCCTACAATCAAGTGGTACACCGACGGCTCGAAAACATCGGACGGAATTAGTGCATAAGTCTTTGCCATGAGTCGTTGCGTAGAAATAAGCCTCCAATGCAACTATCGCCACGAACGTATAACCATACTTAGCGACAGTCAAGCGGCACTTAAAGCTATCTCTGCCTACGAAATCAAATCGCTTCAGTTGCAAGAGTAGAGAGACATCTTATCTGGGTGTTCGGTGGCTCCGCTGCATCCATTAACCCGGGGGGCCCTGAACCCTCATCGCGATGGGTCCTCATACCATACAGTAGCTGCTTCGCAAGGAAGAAGTACGCAGAAGGAGGTATTTTGAACAACATAGCTACCTGCAGACGCAGGATAACAGCCCTGGTTAGCTGGGTCGTTTTGACTTTGGAGAGGGCACAATAGATCTTATGTATATACTATATTCTAAATTAAGTATAGCAGTCAAAAGTCTGTCAACGCAATTGAAACTTCAAAGATTTTTAACAACAGCAGTAGGAATCTGTAAATTATTGGGTAATTTTATCAAAACCAAACACGAAGTAATGAACTGACAAACTCTAGTTTCTCATAAATGATGGCAAGTTTTCTGAAAAAATTATGACATTATAACAAAGTATTTGCTGAACGTTTAAATTTTTTTACGATGCGGTAATGGGATGAAAAAAAGTTGGAAGAATAACGAATATTATTTTACCTGACGTCAATCGTTTCGACCTTATTTGCGTGGACCAGCAATTTCGCATAACCCCACAAAAGATAGTCCAGCGGTGTTAAATCGGTGATCATCTCTTTTTGGGCCCTTTCACCAAATGTGCGACGGGCTTGCTCGTTGTTCGGCTTTAATTCTTGTAGGTAGATTAAGTAAGCTCCCAAATAAAGAATGGGCATAGCTTCAATTATTGCTCGCGATGACGTTTGGTTTCATTATTTCATACTTCCATCTTTGAACAATGGATAACAGTTCCTTTTAAAGAGGGATATATTTTTGTGATTCCGATTTTTTAATTTTATTGTAGGAGCACCAAATTACCAGACGGTTTTGTATTAATACACGCTTTTTTGAAGGTTAGGTTTACTTACCAACATATTAGTTCAATGACAGTCTCCTATACTTCATACAAAGAATTATATAGTATGTATGTGCATAAGAGTGCTTCAAAAAAAAAAAAAAAAAGGACTTTTTTTTCAACTCTTACTCCTCCAAATATTAGTGATTGTTAAAAAAAGATCCTCCCTCAAGCCAGGCGCTGTAGCTTAACTCTAAGGGGTCGCTATTTTTTGTTTAATTTCCCATACATTTAACATAGAAATTTTCGTTATTTCATTCAAAATATAATTTCACCACTAACTTCTCGCTTTTCAAAATAATCATCACATATTCATAAAGTTGACTTTTCAAACTTTAAAAATTCCCGCGACAAAGTTATTATTCTCAGAAACTTTTTTTTATTTTTATTGAAAAATTTATTATTCTCAGAAACTTTTTTTATTTTTTATGAAAAAATTCCAAATTTCAAACCACTATGTTTAATCGTCTAATTGAGATAACCAAACTTTGCCGCAGAAATTTTTAATTGTTTTATAGTTCGACAAAATGGGCGGAAAACTGACATCGATTTCCGTTGCAAACGGCAAATTCAACGACTTGCTGTGGTTGATTTGATGAGCGGATAAATTAAAGCTCATATGGGGTCCCAAATAACCAAAAGTTGAATAGTGCAAATAATCCAGGAAAATCCGTTACTTAAATATATCTTCATGGTTTTTGGTGCGAAGAATGGCCTAACGACATTTTAAGTCATGCAAAAAAGTTCAGTCCAGTCAGGGCCATGTACCTGATAGTTGTAAATGATATTCGAGAAATATGCGCCAGTATCGGCGATCTTGTTTAAAGCGAGGGTTTGGCGGTGGTAGTGTGATGGCATGGGCTGCGTTCTGCTACAAGAGAGTATAGAAAGTCATCTATGTGCCTCACCTATACCAAAATGAATGCTAAAATCTATGTGGGTCTCCTTGAGAGTGAGTTAATAGAGTTTGGTGGCAATTTGAACCGGACTTTTCAACAAGACAATGCATCAATTCGCACAGCTCTGGTTATCAAATATTTTTACAGAGCGAAAAATACTTGTATTGGAATGGCCCGCCTTAAGTGGACCTGAAGCTCATTGAGAACCTATGGGGTATTGCAGCAAGAAACCTTAAAATGGAAATATACCAAGAATGGGGTAATATTGATCCAGCTATAACATAAAACTACATAACCAAAATTTCCATATAGGCTTTGATACTTTTTTAATCGAGAAAACATATGATGCACATAGTGTAATTCTTTTTATGAGGTACTATAGGAACTTTTCTGTCTGACGGATATACATATTTCAAAGCCATATAGCATTTAAAACTCGTCATCTAACGCTGTCCCTAATTTATATAATAAGATTCGATCGAACAAAAAATATGTTTAAGAAACTTCCTCTATATATGTATGTATATATTTTTAAGGTCCTCTTCAATAACTGGTTTAAACGTGGGCTCACTTTTGTCCATCGTTTTCTACAAGTAGCCATATGTGATCCAAAGCATTGCCTAGATTATTGATCAGACGGATGAAGGCAACTCATTTTTGATATGACTCGAATCTTCATAAATCCTACATTAACTTGTATGTATGTACCTTGTTTAGAAAAGAACAAAAATCCGGCTGGATTTCATTGTTTCAATAGCTTTAGAGTTACCAAGTTTCTTTATCGAAAGTCATTTCCTCATTTACTGCAATCATCTTGCCCTCATTTCCGCAGCGATTGTTCTGCTCTCATTACTACTACTCGGGAACTTTCCCATTTATTTCTATATTTATTCATATGTATATATGTATTTGTGTTGGCGCACATTTCAACACGTGTGGCATCATATTTTATGGCACAACCCTCGTTCGAACAGTAATTCATTGATACATTCAAAGCAATGAATACTTTATTCAATAAACTCTATTGTATTCGAAAAGATTGTACACACACGCACACACAAATGAATACAAATAAAATATATGCATTGCATGTTTATCAATAAATCAATGGACGTTTTTATATATGTATGTATGTATATTTATTTATGCATACTTATTTAGGAAGAATGGAGTATAGACTTATTTTTGCTTTATACCTTTGTTTGGAATGTATGAGTATGTGTGTGTATATGCCAAAACTTACAAAAATAGCTAAACAATGTTGCCTATACCGTCGGCCTGCCGCATAAATCAAGCCAAACAGGCAAAGGATATGAGCAACAATTGTCCTTTCCATGTACAATAACAACAAATAGTTGAATATAAATACCTTAATATAGTATATACTTGTATATGTATATGCGTACATACTATATGTGAAAATAAATATTTATCCCTTTTCATATCGCTTAGCGTGTAAGCGAGGGAATCGTGTGGAAAAGAGCAAATAATATGGAAATGATGCCATTGTGTTTGATAAATTCGAAAGCAATTGAGGTACTTAAGCATACCAAGTATAAGGGTAGCGCATGAATACATATTAAGCTGTAGACATGCATGTGTTTGCAGCAGACGGACTTTGTTAGTCAACGCTGGCAAGGTTCGTAACTTGAGAAATCATAAAGTCATGCGAGATTTATTTGTCAATGGCATTGTCGCAAAGCCACAAAGGCTAATATTGTTATTGTAAAATTTTTTCCTTCTCAATGGTGATCAATAAGCGTGACATGCGGGCTCATAAACATATATGCAAATATGCATAATTGTGCAAATAAATTTGCTGAATATGATATTTATGAATAGGTTAAGTTTTTATTGGCTTTCATTAACAAACGAGTCATTCAAATTCTAATTGGCGTTTAAGTATTTGCCTGGACAAATTCGATACTCATGTACTCATTGTTATAAGAATTCCAAAATATCAGAAAACTTGCTCATTTGTTATGAGAGCTGACCATAATAGGAACTGCTCAGATAGTCATTTTTATCAATATCCTTATATTACATCAGCTATGTGAACTCAGCACTTTTTTATCACAAAATTTTAACGTTATTCTTTGCAAAGCGTCGTAGTGTCGTTTTCTTCACTTCTGTAACTGCGCCAGTCGTTCTTTCCTTTTGCTGTTTGTCATCAATTGGAGATTCCAAATGTAGTCAGGTCCTTTTCCACCTGGTATTACGGATGGAATGGTGGTCTTGCTCTTCCTCTTTACTGAATTCGCTGAACTATGACATTGTCGTCGTATAGCTCGTAACCATAAATCTTTCGCAGAACTTTTCTCTCTAAAACTCGCAACGTAGACTTATCAGTTGTTGTCAATTTTTGTTGATGTTAATGCTAGTTCCAAGATAGATGAAATTATATGCTTTATTCTTTCACATACTATGCTCAATACCTAGTCGGCGAAGTTCCTTTTTGGGGATTCAGCAGAGTACACCTAACTTCCAATCGTCGGGCATGCTTTTGCACTACCATGCTTTACAAAGAAGCTGATGCTGAGTTCTTCGCCGCCGTGTTTGTATAGCTCAGCTGGAAATCCGTCGGCTCCCGACGCATTGTTGTTCTTTAGGCGGGAAATTGCTTTTCGAACTTCTTTATGATCGGGCAATGCAATGCTGTATCGTCATTGGTTGGGAAAGCGGATTCACCATCTCCTGGTGTCATACTTTCACTGCCATTCAGCAGGCTGGAGAATTGTTCTTCAACTATGTTTTAAATAAATTTCATTAGAAATTTTGCCATAAAATATCACCAAAGTTCAAAAATATTAAAAGTATAATTTTTATTTTGAGCTATAAAACAAATAGTTAAATTCAAGTTAAATCGTAAACTACTTTGTTAAAAAAATTTTATGCACCAGCATTTACCTCATGCGTTCCTGAATGCTTTTCGAGTACTGTAGGGTAAACAGTAGATTTTATGTCTATTTTAACAGCCTGCTTAGGGAGACACATGAGCATTTAATATAATTATACACTGTACAATTCTCCGCTGGTTTTCAGACCCAACCAATTTCTTCAATAGATTGATTTCGAATTAAAAAATATTTAAGCAATTATAAGAAGTCAAAGTCGGATCTGCGAAATATATTTAATACTTCAAAAAGACAACACCTGGCAAATGACTTTGACCGAATAATGCTGTAGAACATTGCAATGAGAATAATTCCTTTTTTTTACTTTGTGAGGTGTTTTTAATTAATCTCTCAAAAAATTAGAACAGAGTTTTACTCTTTTTAATCAAAATTCCTTCGTTGACATTATTATGAACACTTGAAAATTTTTTGTTAGGCAATCAGTTTTGAAGAAGAACATTTTTGCTTAGACGGTTTAACTTTTGTAAATATGACCAAAAAAAAAAAAAAAAACTAAATGTGTTTAATCGATATGCCATAAGATCATTATTTATGTTATGGGCGACCAAAAACGCTCAACCGATGACAATGAAATAGAAGCTGCATTGCCCGACTAAGATTAAGCTCGAATAGCAATTACCCACCTGAAGAACAACAAAGCGACAGGCCGAGCAATTCAAATATGATGGCGAAAAGCTGACAAGGTTCTTATATTAGCTTTCTTTGCACGATGTGGTCGGAAGAAAGCATGCTTGACTATTTTAAGCTAAGTATGCTTTTTCCAATCCACAAAACGGTGGACACCACCACCAATTATGTGATAAACCTGCCTAATAACACATGTTCGATATCAAACGAGGTTTTATACAAGACTATTCCCTATCGTGCGATTTCTTCAATCTACTAGTGGAGAAAATAAATAGATCTGCAGAACTTAATCTAGCAGGTACAATCTTCTATAAGAGTGCTGCTTGCGTGTGCCGTGATATTGATATCATTGGCCTCAACATACGCACCGTGAGTTTTGCTTTGTCCAGACGTCCATCAAACGATCGCACTCTTGATTTGGCTCCGACATTATCTAGACAGTCAAAACTTCGAAGTCGTAAATAATTTCGCTTATCTTAGAACATAACATCAACACCAACAATAATATCAGCCTTGAAATCTAAAGCATGATCACTCTTGCTAACAGGTGTTACTTTGTACTGAGTATTCAAATGAAAAGTAAAGTCCTCTCTTGGCAAATAATTCCCAAAAACTTCAAGTCCCTCAATATTCCCGTCATGGTGCGGCGACATGAACAATGACATCAACTGATCAGTCCTTAGGCCTTAGGAGTGTTTGGTAGAAAGGTTTTGCGGAAGATTTATATTCCTTTGCGCATTGACCATGGCGAGTACCGCGGTCGATGTCGAACTCATAAAAATTCTGAAATCACTTTCGAGATTGATTCTACTTTTCCTTTTTATAGTAGCATCCGAAATAATCTTTGAGCTTAGATTTTAGTTTAGAAGCTGTCCGTCGGGATATCTTAAATCTTCTGGGTCGTGGACCCGCTAGATGAATTCCGCCTACATTTTCGCTCTTTAAACCACATAAAAGAAGCACGTTTCCACCAAAAATATCAAATAGTCCACGCGAAACTGATCTGTCAAAAAAGTGCTCTTCAATAAAATTTTATTTAACATAGATTGCAAATTATTCAAGCGCAAAACCAACAAATTCGGCAATTCATTCGGCCGTAAAATATTCATCACACAAACCAAAAATGCAAACAGCAATAACAAAGTCTAACAACAATGGTAAACAACTACACATACAAACAAAGCTGGCATATAGACAAAGACTTATTTATATATGTATATAAATATATGCCCAAGCACAAAGTTATAAACAAACACACATTTACATCAAAATAGGAAATAAAAGAGGCGACAACGGGCATTGAGACATCGAAAACCTGTACAAGTCAACAGAGCCGTCTGTGAGGGGTGGAAGGTGAGTGAGAATGTATGTGTGTGTATGATTTTAGCAGTGAGACGGCCAAAGTGGCGGCCAAATGCTCGACTCAAAGGTATGCAGTTGACCCGCAAGACAAACTCATTGCTTATGCAGCGGTTAGGCATGCAGAGAAATACAAACATGCACACACCCACATACAATACAGCAAGTACTTCCAGTCAACAGCCGCCGGCTCCACCGCTTAGGCAGTTAACCAGACGGTCATCTAGTCAGTAAGTCGATTTGATGGAGTTGTTGGAGTTCGAACTAAAGCCTCACCCAAGCGGCAATCATTTACAGCAAAAACAACAGCAATAACAGTGGCATTAACGACGACAAAGTTAAAGCTACCCACAAAGCCAAAGAAAAAGAACGAGCACAGGAATCGAAATCTATTTATTTATGCATGCACACTCACACTCACGCACACACACACATATATACTTACGCCTTTACGTATACATTTATCCATTCAGATGTATGTACTTATGTATTGTATGTATTGTGCGGCTTGACTTCACTGCTGGCGAAATGCATAAATTTTTGGTGTGCGCTGCCGGCTCCGGGGGACAACTTACGACCACTTAGAAATTATGTTGTACACGCCGAGTAGGTGTCGCTTTGTCAAGATTTAATTCTCCCTGGAAACTTGACTGAATAGTTAATGCGGAACTTGCCGCAATAGAAGCGTGCCTCCTCTTGGCTTGGCAGTCATGTTGTTGTATATGTTATTTATGGAAAATCGAATAAAATATTGGCGACCGGAAAAAAACTCTAAATTCTTTATGAGCTCGGGCATTTGTTTGAGCATGTCAACGCAATTACAGGAAATAAATGTATAAATACTTAAGTACTTAGCAAATTTGCAATGTCAGGCGATTTTTCTTAGCTCAGAGTCCTCCGCCTTAGCGAGCAATAGACAGGTAATTAATAAAGGTCTCTCCAGAGAGTTAAATAATATGTATTAAAGATTTGAAAAGGCGCCATATTTTGTGGGAAAAATTAGCTAACATGGAATTTCAATGTAATATTTAGTGGTCTAAAGACACTCTTTTACACTACGAGTTGACTCTAGCTGTAGCTAGTAGTAGTTTGCTATCACTTCACATTGAACGGGAAATACTTGTGACTTTAGCAACTGGCTGGCGTCGTCGACATCTTCCGCATCCTTTTCATTTAATGCTTTGCCGCCTCGAAATATTTTTATACTGGCACTGCAGATACCAAAAGAAGTTCAGGAGTTTTTCGTCTGTTTCCTCAACAAGGGCAACCAAATCCAAGCCAGATGTTTCTATAGGGTACTCTTAGCGTTATATAATCTTTTATTTTGAGACGTGCAAAGGCGTTTTCAGTTTAAGCGACGTTATGAACCTAGAAATCCAAAGCGGTTACATTGGATGACCATGTAGTACCGCCAGACTTGACAATCTGAAGTCAATATTTACCCATCTCTCGTGGTTGGTGTTCGGTGACGAAGAGCCCTCACCAATTACAGTCAGGTTATCTCTGGCCACATGCCAGAAATTTCTTGAGGTTGTTGCGCTACTTTGCTCTGTTCCCCCCTACCTGTACTTTTTGGTTAGAAATTTGGTGGTTTCAATTTTTAAATATCTTTTTGACGCATCATTTTTTTTCCATAAACTGAGATGTTATCAGCATTGGTTATCTAGCTTAGTAAAAAGAATTCCAATACCGAATTTTTATACTCTCGCAACAAAGTTGCTAAGGAGAGTCTTATTATTCTTTTGTTCACATAACGGTTGTTTGTAAGTCCTTAAACTAAAAGAGTCAGATATAGGGTTATATATACCAAAGTGATCAGGGTGACGAGTAGAGTTGAAATCCGGATGTCTGTCTGTCCGTCCGTCCGTACAAGCTGTAACTTGAGTAAAAATTGAGATATAATGTTGAAACTCGGTACACGTATTTCTTGGCTCCATAAGAAGGTTAAGTTCGAAGATGGGCAAAATCGGCCCACTGCCACGCCCAAAAAATGGCGGAAACCGAAAACCTATAAAGTGTCATAACTAAGCCATAAATAAAGATATTAAAATGAAATTTGGCACAAAGGATTGCATTAGGGAGGGGCATAGTTGGACGTAATTTTTTTTGGAAAAGTAGGCGTGGCTTCGCCCCCTACTAACTCTTTTGTACATATCTCGAAAACTACTACAGCTATGTCAACCAAACTGTATATAGTCGTTTATTTTAGGCATTCCCATATACAGTTCAAAAATGGAAGAAATCGGATAATAACCACGCCCACCTCCCATATAAAGGTTATGTTGAAAATCACTAAAAGTGCGTTAACCGACTAACAAAAACGTCAGAAGCACTAAATTTTATGGAAAAAATGTCAGAAGGAAGCTGCATCCAGGCTTTTTTTTTAAATTGAAAATGGGCGTGGCGTCGCCCACTTATGGACCAAAAAATATATCTTAGGAAGTACTCGAGCGGTTTCCATGAAATTCGGTATGTAATATTTTCTTAACACCCTGATGATATGCACCAAATATAGGTGAAATCGGTTCACAACCACGCCTGAAATCTCGATTATCACTTTATCATGCGAGAGTATAAAATGTTCGGTGACACCCGAACTTAGCTCTTCCTTACTTGTTTCATTTGATTTAGAAACCGGTGGTTGATGGATGTTCCGGTAATTTGGTTGGTACCTTCAACGTAATAGGGGTACTATAGAGTGATCAGTTTCGAGGTTCTCTGCTTTTTAAAGAAGAAACACTGAAACTTCAAATTTAATGGGAAATGTTTATTATCATCCATTTCCAATTTGAGTCCAATATTTGATGAGTCGTTCGAGTATTTCAACTGGTAACTGGCGTACGACACAAGTGATTTTTTTCTCCAAGGCCTGAAACGAAGCGAAATTGTCCGCACAGATTTTAAACGGTTATCATAGCGCGATAAAGGTCGCCATTGACGGTTTCGTTCTTACGGCATCATTTTTGAAGAAATATGGACCGATTATTCCAAAGGCTTACAAACCATACCAAACTATTTTTCTGGATGAATTTGCTGCTCTTAAATCTCTTGAGCTTTCTCTTTGTCTCAAATGCAGTAATTTTGTTTGTTTACATACCCATTGAGACAGTTGAACAAAATTAGGCATGAAAATGTCGGATCTTTTTGGAACTTTTCAGGAGCACAGAAAACTGTATTTTATACGCTTTCAATGTAATATCTGGATGTAAGATGCAAAAAGTCGTTTCATACGTCAGTCCGACTTTCTGCTAACGGTGACGAATCGACACTTCACGGTCTTCGTGTATAGTCTCAGCTACGGCTGTTATATTTTCTTCACTACTTCCTGGACGTGGTTTATTCGGTCGAGTATTATCCAATAATGAATGCTGCGTCTCAAGATGGGTGATAGTGTGGCGAATAGTACGCTCAGTAGGTCAATTCTGTTTTCCGTAAATGGAGCGAAGTGCGCTTTTTTTTACAGAACGTGAGTTTTGAAGTTGAAGGATTTGTAAACACTGTTCAAACCTTAGTGGTTTCACAATGTAATGACAAACAATACTGAACAGAATTAATATGACAGCTTGACACGAATAGCGTGTCCGAACATCGAAGACGGTTCACTATAAACTACTCGTCCTCTCAGCTATTAGCCGGAATACCTCGACAGTTGGTTAATTATTTAAGGATAGTATTGATACAGCTATTCTCACACTGAAACATTTGCAAATTAGTGTAAAAACGAAGTTTATTCATCAATTGTGCATAAAATGAGTTCTAGTTTTGGCGTCGTAGGTTACTATTAATTAAAGCTTCCTTCCACCACGACTTTACTTTGGAGCGGCTTGTCAGTTGTCTCCGATCACCTGGAGAGTCAGGACAAACACTTTCGCCTAACGTGTTTCTCTGAGCAATGCAAGCCGAAAAGGCAACGTTCGTTAGAGCAGAGGTACGCAATTAAATTTTGTGTGAAATTCGGTAAATTTGCGACAGAGACGTTTGATATGATCAAGCAAACTTAGTGTCTGCTCACCTAAAAAAGTTTGAGCATATCGAAAGTGAAAATGCTGCTTACTGTATTTTTTGACATTAAAGACATAGTTCACCAAGAATTTGTCCCTCCTGTAAAAACCGTCAGCGCCACGTTTTAAGTGGAAGTCCTCACGAGACTCAAACGAAGGTCAAATCGGATCCGACAAGACATCGCAACCGATTGGAAGTTTCACCAGTTTGGCAGTAATGGAATATGTATTTGAGTACGACGGAATTATTGGGTCGTACGCTATTGAAATATAGAGCAATCTATGTATGCGTACTGCCCTAGAGGAATTGGGTAGTTAGGAACGTCCTTTAATTATGCAAGAATGAAAAAGGAGAATCATATGGTTAACTAAAAACAATCGTAGTATCGGCCGCTGGTTTAAGTAGCTTCTAAATGCCTATACAATAAAAACACCAAAGACTCCTTTGTAGAGGCCTATTCACGTTTCAGATCCACAAAGACAAAAGTGTTTAGTATCTCTAATCGCTTTCAGTAACTATGCATGGCATATTTCACATATAAAATACTTCACGAAGATTTTCTATTCAATTGCCATTAGTAATGGGGAAATGCAATCCTGTATTGCGTTCTTATTGAAAACACCAGCACATGTTACATCCAGTTTACGCCTACTTTTCTTAGCTAAAACCACCACCCATAACCACGTTTAGAACGGTAATGGATTTTTTTTCAAGAATTTATGCTTCCCAAAAGTCTTGCGCAATTACCGTTAGTGCAAGATCTTAAGCACGACTAAATCCTTGAAAATATATTGCATAATCAAATTGTTAGCCTCATTGGTTTAACATACATTTACATATAAATAGAGTAGCACATACTCACACACACGCAAAGAAATATACATATTCTAAACATCATCGAAGTGAACTTAAGACATTACGTGGAAGCCAAGTGTGTTAGCTGGCGCATTTGTTGGCTTCCGAAACTTCAGGTTTGTCAAGCGAGAACAATTCAACGACAGGTGCGCTTGAGTGTTGGCACAAAGTCATGCCGGGCTTTGAGTACTATGAATTTGCCTAAAATAATTCTTACACCTACATACACATACATATGTAGAAAATAAATTGAAAGCATGCACGTGTGTGGGGCTGAGTGTTTTGCCGACGACCGCTTCGATGTGTCACGTCGTTGTTTGGTTTTGCGGCTCTTCTGGTCAATTTCTTATGCAAAGACTTAAGAAGTTTAGCCTGCCACAAGCGGCTTCACTGGTAAATTACGACAATGGCAACTTAGCAACAACAACAGCCATAGCAGAAATATCAGCTACAGCAATAGCAGCTGCAGCAACGCTGGCTAAGAAGCAATGGCTGCAAGAACAAAATCAGCAAACAATCTTGACTCGACTTGACGTTCGTTGCATCAAATAGACGAATAGGCGGTCGGACATTTTGCTACTAAGATGTCTTCGAGCATTTTAAGATTGAAGCAGGCTTGTAAATTTTACTTACACTTACTTAGCGCCATGTTATTGTTGTTGCTTGTACCTAGCTGATATTAATTGTTATTGCTGTTGCGCATGCGTGCCTTTGTATGTGTGTTGTTGCTTAACTTTTGATTGTAAATTTGATAATTTGTACTGGCCGACCACCTTAACCGTTAGCAATGATCGGCATTGCTCGGTACGACAACTTAGCTTTGCTTATGTCAAGCGCAATAATTTACGTATGCACAAATGTATAAAGATTTATGTATATTTGTATATATAATATTGCATACAGGAATACAATTCTATATATAATAACATATATGTAAATTTGCCTCTATATGCAAGGGTAGCTGCTTATGAACTTAAAATAACTCATCTAAGGAATAAATAATTTTTGAAAAAAAAAAACTGACAAGTTTTAGAGAAGAGTATGGAAAATCTCCTCAGATTTTTTACCTCTTTATATTGCGAGTTGCTGACAAAAGTAAGTAGACACACTAAAAAATAATCCGAATAATTAAAAAATAATTGTTTCTCTACAACCTCAGCTGCAAGACTCTTGGACTTTTTAAATAAATGACAAAATATTGTTAACTTTAGCTGTACCGAAGATTGAATACCTTTCATAAATAAAGAAGTTTCTACAGGAACCTGACTTGGATCGGTCAGTTTGTATGGCAATAGTCATATACTAAAGTAATCCGATATTGGCGGTTCCAAAAAACTGATTTTGGGAAATTTCAGATCACTTTTTCAAATACTGAGCAACTGTTTCACGCATACACAGACATATGGAAAGACGAACCTGGGTAAGTGAACTCAGCTCATCGTGGTGATCATTGGTATATATATTAGGTTGTCAAATATCTCCCATCTTACTGAAAGGTCTTGATATGACTTACATAACGACGCTATGCATGATTAGTTTCGATATTGCGTCCAACTGTTACAGACGTGTAAACATGGAGTTCACTAACGCTGAGATTCACTCTATTTTAAAGTTTTCCTTCGTTAAGGGCAAATCCCCCAAAGAAACGTTCTGCGAGATTACTGGCATTTTGGGTGATGGTACTGTGTCACTTCGAACTGCGGACGAATGGTTTCTTCGACGATTCAGAGCAGGTGAAAATGACAGGATAAGACATCCGGCAGAAGACCTGTGACGACGAATACCAAACAAATCATGGGAAACATCGAGTTAGACCGGTATGTGGCATCTCGTAATTTCGCCCAGAAAATGGGAGTTAGTCACCATTCCATTTTAAACCATCAGCAGAAGGCGGGATACACAAAAAAGATTGATGTTTGGGGACGCATGACTTGACCGACAATCCCCCCCCATGATTTTAAAACCCTTCTGGACCGAATCAACGCCTGCGATATGCTGCTGACAATATCAAGCGAAAATGGTCGTGGTGGAAGGCCGGTGAATCGACCAAGCAGTGACCAAGCAGAGATTGTTGAAGCCAGGTAGATTTTACTGTGCGTTTGCTGGGATTTGAAGGGAATCATCCACTATGAGCTGCCATATGACAAGACGCTTAATTCTACCATCTACTGCGAACAACTGGAATTGGCCAACAGGAAGGGTGAAGTATTCCATCAGGACAACGCCAGACCACATACTTCGTTGATGACTCATCGTCATCCATCATATAGCCCGGACATAGCGCCAAGTGATTACCACCTGTTCTTGTTCATGGCAAACGCCCTTGTTAGTATAAAGTTGAACTCGAAAGAGCCTTATGGAAAGTGGCTGTACGAGTTCTTCGCAAATAAGCAGAGGGGCTTCTACGAGGGGGTATTATGAAGTTGCCGTCTAGATGGAAACATATTATTGAACGAAACGACGCATATTTGAACTAAATCCGATCACTGTAACACTTTTTATAAAGCATGGAATAAAGAGCAGAAAAGTCCAAAGGAGGTATATGTATATATGTGGGTATATATAACGTTTACTTTTTGTTGTTACAAACATCGTGACAAACCTAATAAGGTAATTTGAAAAGTCCCTCGCATACTATAGTACAACACAGTTTTTCGTGAAAATTCGTTTGTTTTTAATCAACACAGTTTCCTTGAAGAGTGATACACTGATAATAGCGACACTTCAACTTTTCGATACCATTTCTGTAGCACGATTTGTTCTTTGCTTCAAAGATTTTTTCTCACTTTCGACGCCTACTTCTTCTTTTGACGAAAATTTCACCCAATTGAGCATTATTTTGAGATCTGAGAACAGGAAATAGTCGTAGCCCAATTTAAGAATTGTTTACATTTTTTTCAGTGGCTTGTGGCATGGTATTCTTTTTCTTTAAATGAGGCAATTGTTTGGCGATTTCGCTCTTCAACGCTGTGTAATAGTCGCTGATGATGACTCTACCTTTTGTAAAGTAGTCAAAAAAACGTATTCCTTGCGCATCCCGGAATACAAGTAATTATATGATATAATAATATTCAAACTTTGAAGAGCTTTTACAGTAGCCTCCGAAGAGCGTGAATTTGCGTAAAAATTTCGAACAATTTCCAAGTGATACGCGACATGATGAAATGGAAAATCTTACTGAATGCACTCACAAATTTGACGCAAATCCGTAAGCAAATATGCCCTCACAAACTGTCAAAATTATGTCATCACTATGAGTAGATATTTTATTTAAAAAATAAAATTCGAAGTTCTGAGTTAAAGCGTAACTCCACAAAATTCTGTATCAGCTTTATTGCCAATTGAAAATGTCATTGAAATTTTACGGACTGGAAAATATCCAAAAATCTTATTAAATTTTATTATCGCCTTCAAATTATATTCCATAGGAAATACAAGCACGTCAATGCATAATAAAAAAAGGCGAATGATCGACTCCAATGAGGTAAGTTTTCGATTACTTCACAACCCCTCCTTAATGCTTTATGCCACTCAAATAGACCTACTAACGCTCATGTTGAAGTAGGTACGCCAAACCACTTCTGCAACATTTTTATAATTTCGTAACTGTGATTGCACTGGAAATTCAAAATATCAAGGAAACTTGAATTAATTTTTTTTTTTCATTTTAAAAAAGCTCCACGCACACACTAATTGATTCATGTTGCAAGTGATCGAATTTCGATTGTTTTGATGATGCAAATTTAAAGTAAAAGCGCACTAGCCCTCGCATT
The DNA here is from genome assembly GCF_001853355.1 of Bactrocera latifrons. Classification (NCBI taxonomy): domain Eukaryota; kingdom Metazoa; phylum Arthropoda; class Insecta; order Diptera; family Tephritidae; genus Bactrocera; species Bactrocera latifrons. Next base: position 604,807 of record NW_017535086.1, read on the forward strand.
TCAATACAACTTAATACATATTCTCAATATATGTATGTACGTACATGCACACATATATATATATATTTATAAGCATTCATTTGTGTAGAGAGGTGTGCACATAGACGTGCCAACGCTGCGTAAACACATATCAGCCTGGCACAGCAATTATATCACTAACTACACACTGAATTGCTTTGCCTGGCAATTGAAGTGAAATTCAAATTTTATCGTTAGTCGTCATTTTAATTTATTAAACAATCATGAGCGCAACCATTGTGGCATGCAACATACTAGAAGTAAACAAACAGCACTGAAAAGCTAACACATTCACATTCCTCAAACAATATATGTGTAACTGTGTACACTGTTATTGTATTGTGCTCATGTGTGCGTGTGCCGGTATGTGTGTGTTTAACCGTTGACACGCATGCAATCACAAGTGCTAAGTGCATGGCTGAGTGTTGGATTTTTGCCATCGTGGCTTTTTGTTTGCATTGCAGACGCCATTGTGTTAAGTACACATACACATACATACATATAAATAAGTAAACATATATGCGAACTCATAGCTGCACATCAGCTTGAATGTGCTTTTGTGCGTATATATATATATAGGGCTGTTTGTGTGAGTGTGTGGGATTGCCTTTTGCTCACGCAAATTATCTTTTATGTATATTTACAAAATTTATGACTCTCGCTTTTACGCTATATGCTTGTATGTTGTTGTTGTTACGCATTTTTTTGTTTTTAATGAAATCTCGTCTTTTGCTCCATTGCTTTTGTGCGTCTTTTTTGTTTCTGTTGTGAGTAAAGAGAATTTTTAATGTCACAGCTGCCAGCTCTTTACTCTGCCATAAACTCATAAACCCAAAATCAGTTCGTAAATGGCGTCTTATCTGATTATTTACGAATATTTATTTAGTAATTATATGAATACGTCTGCAGCTTTTAGGCAGACCCTTTGTATATACATATTTCCAATTGGCTTCTATTGCCTTGTTGATTCACATTAATAAATATAAAATAAAAGTTAAATTTGAAATTTTTTTTAGCGAAAAGGTCGGAATAAGGATTCATACAATATATATTGGCGGTTCCGTTATTTACCGAATTTATTGGTATTTAGACAGCGTGAGAAGTTTCAGTTTTGATCTAATCGAATTGCCAGAAAGAAACGTCGAAAAAACTTTAGAATATATGCATACCTGAATGATCAGCTTACGTCCTCTTCTGCCCAAGAAACTGGTCATTTGATGGAACCGTTGCTATCGGATCATTATAGCATATAGCTGTCATACAATCTAAACGATCGGAATTAAGTGCGTGTATGGGAAACTCTGTCATTTGACTATATACGTATCTTCATGTAATTTGGCATGGATGATTATCTAAAAAATTAATGCAAACAATTTTTTAAAGTGAACAATAGTAACTCGGTTCCTTTTATTTGTGAGGAGTATTATAGCTTCGGCGTTACCATAGTTAACTTTATAATAGTATAAATCTTGTCTAAATTACATTCCTTTTCTCTTGTATTTAACATAGAATTTTTTGATATTTTGCATTAAGCATCTAAATCTACAACTTTGAAAAAGTGGCATTCTAAATTTTCCGTTCTATAAAAAGGATCTGATAAATATTTTCTATGACAAGAAAAATCGTTAACGCAGAACCTAAATATACTTCACAGGTTTCTGTTACTAAATATGTGTTCGGTTTGTATGGCAACTATATGCCATAGTTATTTCTATGAACAAAAATTCATACCGAATTTCGTGAAGATAACACGTCAAATGTGAGAGTTTTCCATGCAAGCATTTGATTCCGATTGTTCAGTTTGTATGGCAGCTATATGTAATAGTAGTCCGATATCGGCCGTTCGGACAAATAAGCATATCAAAACTATATCTTAAAAACTGAGGGACTGGTTCGTATAAAAACAGACAGATGGACAGACAGACGGACATGGCTAAATCGACTCAACGTACCGATTATTTGTATATATACTTTATATCAAATGACCAGAACATTCATAAATAAAAATTACAAATCCTACGTTGCTCATACGACATGGTGTACTATATGAAAGTGCGTATAACTTTTAAATAAATGTGAGTATCAAAAAAACATACACTTTTATTTTGTTGAGCGGAAAATTTTGCGCTAGAGTGGCACTGTAGAAAAGAAGAAGACCCAAGTATCCTTTGGGTAGCCTAAGAACATCCGTTTGAAAGCGAGCTAAAGTGAGAAGGCGAAACATTCACTCCGGTGAATGAACGTCTAGCCACAATCCGCATCAAAGCAAGATTCTTCAACATATCGCTGATCTGCGTCCGCGGCCCGACGGAAGAGAAGAACGATGTGACTAAAGATGCCTTCTATGAGCGTTTGAAACGCGTCAATGAGAGCTGCCCCGCCACAATGTCAAAGTCGTGCTTGGCGACTTTAACGCCAGGGTGGGAAAAGAAGGTATCTTTGGCACGAACAAATGGGCTGAAGCTGATCGACTTCGCCGGGGCCTGAAATATGGTTATCCTGAGTACTAGATTCCAGCATAAGAAGATTCATCAAGCAACCACACACTCCTTGCGTACAGCTCTAACCGATATCATTGGTTTTCGGAAAATGCAAAAAAAAAAAAATGGCTGCTATGATGAGGAGTGCCGTGTCGCAGCGGGAGAACATAGAGTGCCTCCTTCGCAACGTTACGATTGACTACAACACGTGCGGGATGAGATAGATACCGAGAGTTGAAGAGGGAAGAAAGACGACAGAAAACGAAAAATATCGAAATGCGTGAGTATGAAGAGCTTGATAAGCTGACTGATAGGGTTAATGCTCGAAAATTGTACAAAAAAATGTGGCGACTTACAGAAGGTTTCAAGACCGAAGCATACTCTTGTAAAATCCCAAAGGTAATCTAGTCACCGATACCCAGATCATACTTAAATTATGAAGTCAGCGCTTTTCCAGCCTGCTGAATGGCACTGAACGTACAAGAAAAGGCGAACCCGATTCCCCAAACGATGACGATGGAGCAGACGTTCCATTGTCCGATCATGAAGAAGTTCGAATAGCAATTACCCGCCAGAAGAACAACAAAGTGGGGGGGCCGATGGATTGCCGGCCGAGCTATTCAAACACGGCGACGAAGAATTGATAAGGAGCATGCATTAGCTTTTTTTTTTACAATATGGTCGGACGAAAGCAACAATTGGAATCCACAAAAAGGGAGACTCTACAATCTGAGCAAACTATAGTGGGATAAGCCTCCTCAACATCGCGCATATGGTTTTATCGAGCGTATTGTTTGAAAGATTAAAGCCCACCATCAACAAACTGATTGGACCTTACCAGTGCGGCTCTATACCTGGCAAATCAACAACGACTAGATATTCATCATCCGCTAAATCTTGGAAGAGACCCGTGAAAGGAGAATCGACACACACCACCTCCTCGTCATCTTCAAAACTGCTTTCGGTAGCACGGAAAGGAGCTGCCTTTATGCAGCGAGGTCTGAATTAGGTATCCCCGAAAATCTAATATGGCTGTGTAAACAACACCAACGTCATGGTCAGGAAGGACCTCTCCGAGCCGTTCGATACCAAACGAGGTTTCAGACAATTCGACTCCCTATCGTGCAACTTCTTCAATCTGCTGCTTGAGAAAATACTCCGAGCTGCAGAACTTATTCGAGCAGGTACAATCTTTTTATAAGAGTGTGCAGGCTGCTGGCGTGTGCCGATGATATTGATATCGAGTCAACGTTGAGAGTTTTCGAGAGAAAAGTTCCGCGAAAAATTTATGCTGCTTTGCGCATTGGAAACGGCAAATATCGCATTCGATGGAACGACGAGCTGTATGAGATATGTATACGACGACATTGATATAGTTCAGCGAATTAAAAATCAACGGCTACGCTGGCTGGGTCATATTGTCCGGACGGACGAAAATACTCCAGCTTCAGCGTAAGCGTTGTCTACGCCAATAAAGAAGAAGAAGTATGTTTATAACAATTAGGGGTTTCACATAGTCTCATAAAGTTATAAGTTATAACGATCCGAAAACATAGCATTGAGAAGTGTAAATGTGTAAACTCATTTTTTTATGTAATCCAACAACAAATTTTTAAACCAGTGTAAAAGTTAAAATTTTATGATTTTACGTTGATTTATGACGGGTACCCCAAATAGAAAATTCATATAAGATATTGCATCTGTTATATGAGAAAAAAATTGTTGTTGCTTTTTTTTTATTCGGGGAACGCTTGCAATCCCTTAAATTCTGTGAACACCATGAAAATATCTGTAAAGTTGCTAACATTTCTTAGCTGCACAGGCAAGTTTGCTTTTACATGCGGCAATATTAAAATCCGTGTGTAATGAGCGAAAATTATAATAGTGCAGGCCACGAGAAATTAGTAGTCAATTTTGTTATTGTATAAGTAAAATCGATCATTTATGGTATATTTATCTCGATTGTGAATCGTCAGTGTGTGTGGCAGCTATATGCTCAGTGGTTCCGATAAGTGAGTTGATTCATGAAAAGAAAAGAATTTGGGGAAAATTTCAGATCGCGTACATATAGACAAGCGAACTTTTAACGCTGATTATTTATATACATATATACTTTATAGTGCTTCTTTTGTGTGTTACAAACTTTGTAGCAAATTTAATTAACAAGTTTTCCTTGTTAAGGGAATAATATTCATCATATCATTGCTAAATTCGAGGTTAAACAAAGAACTGACTCCACAAATTGTTTTCTGTTGGTGTACATAAGGTATATGACTCAAGCTGAATGTAAATATTACTTGAATTGCTGCGAAGTTATATTAAAAAATGTGTAGGATCTGTGGACGGTCTATTTCATTTAGTCACAGAACTTTCAAAAGTTGAACACTTTCAATTAGCTGTTCAAGGAAATACATAAATTAGGTAATCGAAAAAGTCTTTTTTTTCTAATCAAACGTCAATTTATGGAAAACCGATCGCAACAAATAGTAGTCCGATGGTGCATGGTCTATATGGTGGATGCATCGAAACTTCCCAGCTATGTTTTCGCAACTTTTCTGAGTCATCAAAGATGTGAATTAAATTTGTTTGATTAAACTTTTATTTCCAACACTGTATGATTGGTTGCACGAAAGATATTCGACTGAAACAACATATATTGACAAAATACGAAAAGACTTTTTCGACTATAAAATATATGAAAGTAACTTTCGAAATAATACATTTTGGAGTGAATTATAAATTTACAAAGATTGTTATACTTTCAAATAAAATTTTTCTTGAAACAAACTTCACTAACATTAAAGATGCTTGAAATTATTTTCCCAATCGATAAACAGTTAAAAGTCTTCAGTACTTAGTTTCAAACACAAACAACAGGAGCGGAACCCTGCCCCACTGTTCATATCTCAAATTAATTTATTTAATACTGTAACACATTGCAAAAATACATACTTTTGGCTTGCGGTAACGGTTGTAATCAAAGGAATTAAGTGCGCGACTACCAAACAAACCTTTCAGAGAAATAGTGAACTTTCTATTAGCTGCAAACGCAGTAACTCGGCCCAGCACCCGAAATGTACAAATGTAATTATACCCCATTCCCAACTAATTTAGTTTCTTTCAACGAAATTTGTCTTCAAATGCAGTAAAATTCCGTTTCATCTTTTCTCCTTCCCACTTTCTTATTTATTGTTGCTTTGGCAACTCAAAGAAACTTAAAAGAAAAACACATTTTGATTGTTAATTTGCGAATGATTTATTAAAATTCCTTAACGAAATGGCCTCACTGCCTTACTGTACTTCAGATTTCTGCTCGTTTCACGAATTTCAATTATTTCTACATTTCTTCCCATACTTTTATTTCTCCTTCACGCATACAAACTTACATACATACGCACATACATCCCTACAAACATAAATAATGTTTCGCCCATATCGCGCTTACAACTTATAACGGTTTGTCAGTGACTTTTAATTTTTACGCTGGAACACGATTTAGCTGCAAGCAATATTGTCATTTTTGCTGTTGCTCTTAAAAAAACCGTTATTACCATTGCGTTGGTTTCGACGCAGCCGCCACTCCAGCTCTTGCTCCTGTTTCTGAAGTTGTGTGTATTTGATATAATTGTAATTGCTTGTGTTGTACTCGTCGTATTCACCGCCATCGCTGCCTCCTTCGGTTCACCATTCATCCGTGCAGTTGCAGCGCCGGCCCCAATAACATACCTACTTACAATAGCCGGAGGGGGGGGATGAGTAAGCGCGTGGAGGGTAAAGATGAGCTCGAAAGATGGCATACTACTTTAACGCATCACTTAAAGAGATAAAAAGCGGAATTTAATTATAAAACAGTTAGCGTGCATGATGGGGTATGCAGCAACGTTTAGTTTTTGTTGGATTTCGGATTTCCACTGATTTAAAAAAAAAAAAAAAAAAAAAAAAAAACAGCAGAGAAAGCATTTAGACTTAGTAGGGGCATATTTTCTGCTGTACTGGTAAATAATTGAATAGTTGTGAAGTACTAAACCGCCCTCATAAGTCGCCATATGCTTGTTGTAGTTTAGGGTATTCGCTATAAAATGACATTTACATTGAAATAACAATGTTTTTGTGTTGCCAATAAGAAGAGATCAGGAAAGAATAATGCAATGCAATGTAATATTCTAACTATGGATTATGCATATTGCTGACCAATATGGTCGCAATGTGCTACCGAAATCACCAGTAGATCTTTAGAAATAGCAAAAGTAAATAATACGTCTGTATTTAATCAACTTAAATTATTTGTATTATCTACGCAAATTAATATATTTTTCAGCCTAATTAAACAAGAATTCTTAGATTGAATTACCTCTTAAAAGTTCGGCAGTATTTAATAGTAAATATTTTTTTCGTACCAAAGAATTTTAAATAATTAAGTTTATTTATAACGCTACCTTTATTGAACTAAGGTAGTCAGTTGAAAATTCCTCGGTCTACCAAAAACACATTTTATTCCTAATATCCGTTCTTTGTGTTCAATAGCGTTCCCTTTAAATGTGACAATGTAACTTTTCATTACCATTTTTGTAGTAGTAGATTTTATCTTTCTTACTTCAAAATAATCGACGAAAATTTCTTCCCATCGACCATACTTTCGAGATTTAAAAACAAGAAATAGTCGCAGGGCGCCAGATCTGGACAATATGGTGGGTGCTGAAGCAGTTCAAAGCTCCATTCATGGATTTTTGCCATCGTTTGCGTTGACTTGCCTTTTTTTCCTTTAAATGCGATTTCGTCTTTCAAACGGTCCAATAACGCTATCTAATGCCTAAGTTGATGGTCCTTCTTTTACCAAGATAGCTAATAAAAATTATTCCATGCACTTCCTAAAATACATCCACCATAAGCTTGCTAGCGCACTGTTTCGTTTTTCCATGCTTTGAAGCGGTTTTTTACGTTTGAACATCTCCAAACAAGAAGTCCTTACCATCAACTCATCGTTCGTCAAAAGTAAGTTTGCGCGGCACTCACTATGCACTATGCTTTCTAATGCCTAAATATTCGTGAGTGATATGATACACATGTTCACTTGATATCTTTAGAGTACCTTGATTGAATCCTTGATGATTGACTTTCCTGGGAAGTATACGGCAACTCATTGTCAAGCCAAGTCTTTTCTTCAACGGTATTATGTCCTTTCAAAGAGCAATATTTAATCAATTAATCCATTATCCATTTTTAAACAATAAAAAAATGTTATAATCCACAAGCCATTTATTTTATAACTAATTCTAGTAGCGCCATATATGCGTCGGGCCGGTAACTTTTCAATTGACCTGTTATTCAAGTCCTTTCATCTAATAAAATATATTACAATCGATAACGAACGTCTTCAGAGTTTCAAGATAATAATTGTTAATGATCATTGTTTGGACATTAATATGTAGATATATCACATAGCAACTCTTGTTAAGTACTGGATAAATCCATCAATATTGTGAGGATGTGTTGAGGAATTTCTTTAAGTGCAAATATCCACTTGTAAATTTCAAAAATTCTTTTTTTTTGCTTGCAAATATATCGATGTATGTATGTAACTGTATAACACGAGTAGCAGAGATGTTCAAAAAATAACTTTTTTTAATACGGATTTATTTGTTCATTCCCTTTAATTTTATCGTTTTCATATATGTATCGTTTGGGAGTTATCTTTAATTGACGGACCGATAAACTTGAAATTTTTGCAGGGCCTTATGCGATACATGGTATTTGCCAAGTTACGGTAGATTTTGTCAAGCTGCTTTGGAGGTCTTCGTAGAGAAGATTCTGTGAATCAATTGTGGATTTGTTTGCAACAGTGAATACTGCTTAAAGCGAAATGAAATGCTCTCTGACTTTCTGATGAAAAAGCATTAGTCTATATTTTATGCGAAAAGAGGGATACTCCCCAGTCTTAAATACATCAAATATGGTAAGTTAACACTGGAAATCACCTTAGTGTTTTTTCTTAATATCTGCGCCAAAATCTTTATAAAATACTTTCTAAAAGAGAATGTGGAATAGCGCATATTGGAGAAATCAGTAGTTTGACCTTAAAGCATTTGAGAAATAGAAAGAAGATGGTGAGAAAGAGGAGCGGACAATATCACCTATTTTAATAACTGCCTCCTTCTAGCTTAATTTATTTTAAGACGCCCATAGAAAGATCGCACTTATATCAAATTAGAGTATTCCATGAGTCTTGGTTCAATCGGTGAAAACAAAATATTCAATACTCAGGTAGAACCGACACTTTTTCACTGCGAACATTGCTAAACAAGGATGTTTTATTTACCAAAATGTGGCAAGCTAATTGTGTCCAATTGTTAGTTCCTGCAGTACAGCAATGCAGCAGACAATTAGCGCTAAAATTATCAAAAAGCAAAGTAAACGCCACTTTTTAGGAAGCAAATGTCTCTATGTAGGTTAAAAAAATACTAAGCTCAAATATGTGGTTAAAAACACCAGCGAGTGGAATAATACCGTTGCTGAAAGAGATAACTCATTCCCTAACTCGCTTAATTGGCGCTGGACAAAGTCCGTGGCAGGATTTCTGCGCAATAAACCAAAAGTAGGCTAATGAAATGTTGAAAAAAGCGAAAAAGGAAATCAAATAGTATACAAAAACAACAAAAAAAAAATATGTTTAGGCAAATATGTAAGTTTTTTGTTGATGTAAAATTACAACGACTTAATTTTGAAGGGGGAAAGCCCAACTGCACTGCAGTATAACCGTTTAAACGCAGTGGTTGGTAAAAAAATAGGGTTACAAATACCGGTGTGCATTACTCGGAATTTCACCTAAATACCGTTCTTCATATTTTTTTGCCCCGGCACATATGCATTTTCCCCTTTCGGCATTGTTGAGTTAATTTTTCCGACATACATACACACACACCGGTCACTGTGGCAATAGCTAGGGTCTAAGGTATTTCCCACTAAAATTCGGCCATCCGAAGGCCATGTATGATAACATGCTCATACGCCAGAGCAATAAATTCACATTAACAAGCAAGAAAAAGTTACACATTTGCTAAAGCCGGTGCGATTCGAATAAATGTGTAAAAAAAAAAAATCAGTCACAGAATGCATATTTGCTGAACTTTTTTTTTGAATATTTTAACAGCAGTGTTTTGCATGTGTGTGTGTGTATAGTTATGTGTGGTAGCGGGCAAAATTATATGCAAATAGGGATAAATTCATCACCATCAGCGTTGACACCACGTAACACACAAGTATATAATTTTTGATATAGTCATCATGTGACACTCATTTGTTCACTCATTCACTTTATATAGTACATACCCATACATACAGTTAGATATATTTGCAACTTCCATCTGTTCGGCCGTCAGTTCGTCACTTATCCTAGCGGGCACACTTGCTGTCGTGCTCTCCACCTTGTTTTTTTTTTTTGTTTTTTGGGAACTATGGTCGTTTTGCGCTCACCTTTGCCTCTTATTGACCCTGTTTTGCTAGAAATTTGTTTGTATGTGTTCAAAGCTTGCCTAATGTAATGCGTTTCGTTGATAAGCTCGCTCTTGTTCTGCGGTTTATTTCGCTTTTTACAACAACAGCTTTGTTCTGGTCTGCTATGTTGAACTATCCAAGCGCCTTTACACACATATACATACATATGCGAGTAGTTAGGTCTATTTGCGAGTATTAGTATGCTTTTTTGATGCAGATATGTGTGCGTCAATAAAAGTTGGTACGAAATCACTTTTTTATGAAATTTCTGATGAAATTAGTTAATTACTGGATTTAATGCTGCACCAGAGGTGTGATTATTATTAGATTTTGGATTCCACTGAACTTTGGTTGTTGAAATATTGTGATGCTCATAAAACACTCATGAAGTCGAATTTATTTCAAAATAAACAATATTTATATATTTTTGTAATTATAATTCTATAATTTTTAATCCATTTAATATAATATTTTTACTTCATGCCATGTTTTACAAATTAGGTGAGCTGGCAAAGTAGTGAGGGGCCCACATCTAGATTGCTATATACATCCATTTTTTAAGCTTAATATCTGAGATATTTTAATCATGATTTAGACGATTCTATCTCATCTTCCTTAAAGCAACTTATGCAACTGGCACGCTTTAAAGTTCTTAATTTAATCGAGTAATCAATATATAATTTATAAGAAAATCGACCTTGTGTCTGTCATGTAAGAATCGGGAAGGACCTCTCCGAGCCGTTCGATACCAAACGAGGTTTGAGACAAGGCCATTCCCTATCGTGCGACTTCTTCAACCTACTTCTTGAGAAAATAATTCGAGTTGCAGAACTTAATCGAGCAGGAAGAATCTTTTATAAGACTGTACAGCTGCTGGCATATGCCGATGATATTGATATCATCGGCCTCCACACCCGCGCCGTTAGTTCTGCTTTCTCCAGACTAGATAAGGAAGCAAAACAAATGGGTCTGACAATGAACGAGGGCAAGACGAAATAACTTCTGTCATCAAACAAACAGTCGTCGCACTCGCGACTCACGTCACTGTTGACAGTCATAATTTTGAAATCTTTAATTTCGTCTATCTTGGAACCAGCATTAACAGCAAGGACAATGGCAGCCAATGTTCCAAACAGGTGCTACTTCGGACTGAGTAGGCAATTGAATTTGTAAGCAAAGTCCTCTCTCGACGAACAAAAACTCATAATTCTCGTCCTGCTATATGGTGTAGAGGCTTCGAAGATTTTAACAATTGATGCGTCGACATTGCGAGTTTTCGAGAGAAAAGTTCTGCGAAAGATTTATGATCATTTGCGCGTTCTCTACTGCGAATATCGCATTCGATGGAACGATGAGCTGTTCGAGATATACGACGTCAATAGGCCAGCGAATTAAAAGACAGCGGCTACGCTGGCTAGTTCATGTTGTCCGGATGGACGAAAACACTCCAGCTCTGAAAGTATTCGACGCTGTACCCGCCGTTGCAAGCAGAGGAAGAGGAAGACCTCCAGTCCGTTGGAAGGACCAGGTGGAGAAGAACAAGGCTACGCTTGGAATATCCAATTGGCGCCGCTGTTGTTAACTCGGCTATAATCGCGTAAGCGGATTAAGAAGAAGAGGAAGTCTGTCAAGTAAAGCAGTGGCCCAACCAACCAGTCATGAACCGCTTGAAAGCTTTTACCCATCTATTGTATAGCTTGTGATACTCTGCTCATCTGCTCTACAATTTTCTATAGTTCCACTGTGGGAAGAAACTTAAACTAGTGTAACTCGTTCCTATACTTCTCGATTGTTTGGTGTTATTTTACCGCTTCAATCACTCTGATTACTAATATAACGGGTGATCCAAGTAGAGGTATTTTTCAATAACCTTTTTTTGACAGAGTTTTGTTCAGTATTGTTTGGCATTTTATCATGAACCGACGCCTGAACACCTTTTACAAAGCGTTCAGCTATATCCTATAGAGAATGTCTTTCGCGCGGTTCGCTTATGGTCAACATAATTGGCCTACTGAGCGTACTATTCGCAACACCATCACCCGTTTTGTGACCCAGCATTCAGTATTGAATAATATTCGACCAAATAGACCACGTCCCGCAGCAGCAGCAATGAAGAAAATATAGCAGCCGTAGCTAGGGGTGTGCACGAGGACGGTGGATAGTCGATTCGCCGTTGTTTTCAGCAACACGGACTAACGTATGGAATGACGTGGCGCATTTCAAGTCGAAATCTTCAATTGAAAGCGTACAAAATACAGCCTATGCAAGAACTGGAGCCACTTGACCTTCCCAAGTGGCATCGCTTCGCTCTACTGGCTCCTGAAAAATTTCAAAAAGACGTTTCCTAGCCCAGCTAGAATGAATCAAGGCTCAATGGGTATGCAAATAAGCAAATTTGCCTCATTTGGGACGTTGAAGAGATTCAAAAGATCATCCGGATATTCGAAAATCGTAATCTTACTTCTACAGGGGTTTAGGCAAGTTTTTAATCAGAAAAATCAGTTTTAAGGCAGAAAGATGCTTTGGTATTAGTAAAATATGTTCCCTAATTTTATTTGAGATAACTCTTTAAGCGCACTATGCGTGTAAATTTATTGTCTAATTTGCTTAGTGAAAGCAGCAGATGCTATTTTAATTTCTCTTACATAAAAGGTATTTCGCTGTGAAACATAAGAAAGTCAGAACAATATTATGTCCCGAATTTGATAAAAATTGGTCAAGAAGGTATTGACATATGTTCTGTGGCCACGTTCATCAATATCTGTGGCATATTAATTTATTGATTTAATGGGCTAACGTAGAGACATATATTGGTGTTCTTAGTTTCAAAATTGTAATTTATTTAAAGGTTCATTAAGCTCTTTTACAAAGCTAGTAGAGTTTATTGATACTCATTAGATTTAAATGGATCCCTCCGAATCAGATTTGATGAGATTGTAGTTCTCTACACAGCTGACTTCTTTCAGCAGCTATTAGTATATTTATTTTCACAATAAAGATATGTTTAGAATGTCTCTTATTATATTTCTTGACAAGAATTAATCTCGCTGTATTCTGTCGCGCTCCGTAGCCTCTGGTCTTATATCAAAAGCTGTCTTAAGTTTGGATTATATAATGCTCACAAGCTGCACACACATTGGTACACACTTAATTGCATCACACAGCTGAAAATGCTTCTGCCAAAATTAATTGCCGCATGCGAGGAATGTTAATATTAAACTACGACAAACAAACAAAAAATAAGGAAAGCAGGCAAGCGAGTAGCTGAAGAACAACATGGCCGGCATACATAAATCCCGTTGGAACACAATAATGCTGCAGCAAATGGCCACCGTGCTGAGGTGTGCATGCAACAAAAACAAATGCAGCAGATCTAATAAAGACAATGGCAAACTCAAATGCCATAATCCAAGCTGTTCATTATCCACTAATGAACAAAAAGTCTTCAAATTGCAGATGCAGCAATAACAACAATGGTAATAAAGCGAAAGTACAAAGTCACAGTGCCACGAACAAACAAAGAGAGGAGGCACTCTGAGTGTGTAAGAGAGAGGGAGCAAGGCATGTGAGGGAAAAAGCGCAAATTCTAAATGCTTAACAGCACCAGCTAACGGCACTTTAGCAGCAGAGCTATCAAATAGAAAAAAGTAGGCTTAATAAAAAACAGGTAAAGCATTAAAACAAAGCGACAGCAAATGCTTGAAAGCACACATACATACATAAAACATATTCACACACACGCACACACTTATGCGTATACGCATACACTTGCAGCACTGCAGTTTGCTTGCGTTCTTCGCTTGGCGCTTACACTGTCTTCCTTTCAATGCGGCCGCATTTGTTATTGTTGCTGCGGCCGTTAAAGCTTTTTCCAACATTTGTACCATTCCTCTTCCATTGGTTGTTGTTGGCCATGTCATTTCTTATGTGGCAGCCGAAAGTGCATTAGATACGTGGCATTTTCGAGCAGTGAGCGCCTGCTGGGCCGCCAAACACTCGGCGCTTGTGACAGTTGCACCAAGTTGCACCGCTATGCGGCAACGCCATAGCCTGCCACCGATTCGCGAGTTTATTGTTTGCGCTTCAATGTCCTTTGCCGGCGTCACCAACGCTKGTTGCATTGGTGACAGGCTTTTTGGTTGCCACAGCACAATGCGTTTGTTGGCTTTCACAATTTTGTGTTGTTGTTGCAAACGCTTTTTATGCGGCTTTTTGTTGTACCGCCTGGCAGTTATGTCTTCGCCGCATCTTATGCTATTTTTCATGTGTGTATGTATGTGTGTGTGTGGCATTCTCTAATGACAATTGTTTTGTGATATAAATTACACAAGTGCACAATATTTGCTTTGCGCTCACACACACACTCACATGCGCAAATATACATACAAATACCTTGCTCTGCGTGACTTTTTGCTCTGCCACCATTGTTGCAATCATTGCATTAAGACCACATGGCCATGCCATGACATCGTTTTGCGGCTACCTGCTTCAGCTTGTCAACTCTTCTCCTTACCCGCACCCCTCTCTCCCCCCAACATTTGTATTGTAGGCTCTAGTTGCGCGTGCTTGTTTGCTCATGCTTTGTTTTGAGTTGCTTTCCTCCCATTTCGGGTCTTTATTGCATTCACTTAGTTGCACTCATTTCTTCGGCTGTGTGTGACAACAAGCATATATCTAGGCGCGCGAATGCCGTGTCTGTGTTTGTTGTGTTGCAATTGTGCAGCATTTGGTTTCAATTGCTTTTGTGCAAATCGTGACATTCGCTGCAAATGAAATAACAGCAAAAGTTACGAAATTAAATGTTGTTTTGACTTAATGAGTCAACATTTTTGCGCTGCCAAGTTGACAGGTGCAGCTAAACTCGATGCCAGTAATTAATAATTATTTAAAAATGAGTAAAAATTCTAAGTTAAAGAAGCAAAATCAATATGTCTCTAGACATTTTTTCCAAATCATTTCAATTGCCTAAAAGTCTAGTCGTCTTATCAACTTCATTTTATTATTTTACTAACAAACCAGCCAAAGGCTTTGTAAACAATTGCCAAAAACTATTTTCTTTTGTAGAGCATTAGACATAAGTCATTTGTCTGATTACTCAAGGCCGACCAAGCTATTACTTCTATTCGTCATAGTAAGTAATGTATGATACACTTTAATACGGGCTTCTGAATTGTATCTTTAAAGTCAATTTTAATAATTATTTACTATATGCTCTAGAGGACATTATGGTGTATGGACTATCGTTACATGGAATATACTAGACAATTTTATTTTGTCTACTAGTATTCTCTTACGTTAAGATATAGTGTTTAAGGTGATGCAGAAAAAAAATTCAAATTGATTAAAAATAAATATATCCCATATAAAAATAGTTGAATGTACTAACCCCTTGACGCGCGAGAAAAGCAAAAACAAATCAAGATAAAGCGGTGCTCAAGCCCGAATGAAACGAAAATATGTCGATCGAAGTGTCGCATATCAGTTCTGAAATCGAATGAAGTGGGACGATGATAATTTTTTTTATTAGCTTTATATGTGGTGTGTTATGGTGTGTGCTGTGTTGATCATATATTTGGTTCGGGGTGTGAGATGTCGTTGTCTGGTCATGTTCTCAGGTGTTGTACTAGCGTGCGCCAGTTTTTTTCTTAGTAGAGGGATTTGTTAGTGAGAACCCATTCCTCACAATATGTTTTTTCTAAGTTGGTATGATCGTCAGTGATATCTGTGAAAAATGTCACATCAAAATACTCATTAGTGTTTAGTACACAATTGTCTTTCTGAAGTACATGAAGTGGAGTCAACGATTTTTACGATGAAACAAATTATTACGAAAAATATTGGAAGGTCTTTCTGTCGAGAGCAAGAGTTTTTGATTGGTAAAAATTATTCAAAGCGCGTTGACGACGAACCACGTCCAGAACGATCATCAACATCAACTGATGATTAGCACATCAGTAAAATAAAAAGATTGGTTATTGGGAATCAACAACTAAAAGTCATAAATCTTACTGGCACTTATGGAATATCGAAAGGAGCAGTGAAAACTATTTTGGAGGATCATTTCGGCATACGAAAAGTGAAAGTGACGATGCGTCTTGAAGCTTTGCTAACGAGCCGGAAGCAGGCAATCAATCGGATGAATATCGTGGCAAAGGTGAGTAGAAGCCGAAAAAAACTCCATCAAACGTCTGAACATTACTCCTATATTGACAGTTTTCTTCAACCACACCTAGTTCACTCCAAATTTTTTCAGACTTTGAAACCAATATCGTGACAGAACCACCATATAAGACTGATTTAGCTCAAGCGACCACTCCGCGTAATCAGTTATGAACTGAAAACTTTAAATGTGTATCGTCACGTGCATTAAAAGATATTCCGAAAATTGACTTTAACAACTGTTTCGCGGATTGGAAAAAAACGTTGCTTAAAATGTTTTGAGGCCAAGGAGATTAACTTTGATGGGGACGACATAGGTTTGAAGAACAAATTAAGAATTTTAAAATTAAAGGCAAAGTCTTACTACCTTTTGCTCATAGCAATACGTATTATCGGTTGTAAGCGGTTTTGGTTATATTCGAAATTTGTATTTTGGTGTACATAGATGAAATAAGAAATTTTATGTTGCATATTTATTTCATTTATTTAATTCGACTTGCTAAGGCCGAAATTTGTGCGCCTTTGAAAACATGTCCTGCGGATAGGGTTGTTAACTTAGAAGCATCTTGCGAGCGTACAGTAATTTGCGGCTACTTTTTTAATGATTGATCTGCATCTGTCGATTTCATATCACTGAATTTGTAGTCCCAATAATAGGTGTCCTGTGATGATTCTTTCAAATAATAGTAATTACTAAGGTCAATTTTGCTTAAAAGTATAAGCTTTTGGTCTGTTCACCATCGACACTAGCCCATTTTATTTTGTGACCGTCTGTATGATATACTCTGCAGTGCTAGTGTCCCAAGAGATATTCTCCTAGGATCCATTGCTTCAAAGAACCCTGAAATGTCTACGATATCTTGAGTGATTACGTTCCCAATTGCCCTTCAGCGGGTTAACTCGCCTACCATTTCATTTTTTCTCTTCTGATATTACTGGGTATCTACATGATATTAACCGAGATACCCGCTGAGTTGTAGCCTGCTTGAATAACCTAACGGGGTGAGACTTAAGATTGCTGTTTGCCTGTCCGTTAGAAAGTTTATAGACTTACTGATTTGAAAATTTCGGCCTAAACGACTAAACTGTTCTATTTAGTTTGGAGTTACTTTCTTCGTATGGATTACTACGAATGAAGCAGGCTGTTGTTAGTATTTCATCTTTTAATTCTTCAGTGAATATGTAGATTCCGTCGTTGAAACTGTCAATCATAGAACCATTGAACCACTCTTCTCTACTGGGGAATAAAAATATTATGCTTAATTCCTCATGGATAGCTTTCTCTCAGTCACATTGCCTGTCTCAAGCATTGCATCATATCACTTGAATAGATATTGGTCGGGTATCAACGATAACCTCCAGATCATCTTTGTACTGGACCACCAAAAAGTTAGTTCTAGCCGTTTTGGTCGAGATAACGAACTGAAATTTTATACAAGTCATTCAAAGCGACGATATAATTTCAGAAGAATTTGTTCATAGTAGATTAGTACAAGCTTGCAAACCAAACGGGCCGATCTCATTAAAAA
>NW_017535086.1:622518-643608 GCF_001853355.1 Bactrocera latifrons
AAAAAAATTATGATCTTTAATCTTATAAAAATGTACCTGTAAAAATTATTATTATTTCATTGCGTTTGAAGATAATGCACTTCTTGCTTCTGTTGTGCTCAGACTTTTTCACTGCATGTTGCACGTCATGTACGAATACTACGATGATAAGCAATTATAACAGGTGATCTAGGTATAAGCTTTTTGTAACAGTTTTTTTGACAGACCACACCTCAGTGGTCGTGTCAACCTGTCACGTTTCTTTTGTTCAGTACACTTTGGCATTTTATCATGGAAAGGCTTACGCCTGTACAACATTTACACATCATTCAACTTTATTACGGTTTGGTGTGGTCTATGGGCAGGTGGCATCATCGGTGCACATTTCTTCAAAAATGATGCTGGTGAGAACGTAACAGTCAATGGAGGCTGTTATCGCGCCATAATACCGACTATTTGATGCCTGCAATTGAAGCTCGTGGTCTCAGCGACATTTGGTTTCAACAAGATGACGCCACTTCCCACACATTGCACCAATCAATGGATTTATTGAGAGAACACTACAGTGAGGAGATAATTCACGTTTTGGGTTAGTCGATTGACCATCAAGATCGTGTGATGTCACAGCGTTGGACTTCTTCCTGCGTGGATATGTAAAGTCTTAAGTCTATGCGGTCAATCTCATTTCACTTTAGACCTTGGAGCAAAACAGCACATGTGTCATTCTCTAGTGACCAGTCGAAATGCTCGAACGAGTCATCGGAAATTGGACTTAATATAGATGCCAAAGGGTGTTCTTGCGAATGATAATAAACATTTCCCATTAAATTTAAAGTTTCTGTGTTGTTTCTTCCAAAAAAGATTAACCAATTAAGACTGTTACAACAGAAAAAGTAATATGTTTGAGAAACATCATAAGGTGTAGTATTCTATTAGAAAGTTTAATCTCTTAAGTACCCCTAGTTTATAGTCGAACTAGACGGTAAAATATCTGAAAATTTTTATAAAAATTCATTTTTAGTTTTACTGATATTGAGTATCTACCCTACGTTCATTAGATCGCTTTTGTTTTTGTTCCATAAGATTTCTTACAATGTCATTTTAATTTAGATTCGCTAAACTTGATTGCTCGCTAATTTAAGTGCAATTATTTTCTGCAGCATAAGAGATCTCGTATGAGATTTTTTGTAGCTTTAAAGATCAAGCGCATTGGAAGGAACCAAATCTTACCGATTTTAATTTAAATTCGCAATTTAGTAGAGCTCGAGCAGACAATATTCTACATGAGTATGCAAGTTCAACATTAAGGTCATATATACCATATATGTATGTGTGTATGTGTATTTGTGTTTTGTTGAGTGGATTTCTTAAACTCATCTTGTGTATGCAATTTCTTCATTTCGTTCGCCGTCTGAATCACTTTTAAACGTGCCATGAACGTAAACAATTTCCTGCCACTTGATTGGATGACGTCGAAGTTGACGGCGCAACTGGCAACAGCACGCTGGCTCTGGCACGCTGCAGGTGGCAAGGGCGCAATGCAACTGCAGCGGCAGCGCATTTAATGGCGGCACGAGCGTGTATCGCTGGCATGGAGTACAGACGCACGTGAAAGCGAAGCAACACACATGCATACAAATATATAACTTATATAAGCACACAGATGAGAAAGCGCAAACACTTATTTATGCAACATACATACAAAAACAAAAAGAAAGACATGTAGTATATTTACAAAAATGCTGTTATTGCAACTTGTGCTTGCTTAACTGTGCATAATATATGCATACAGGCACAAACATTTAAAAAACCGTGTCTGTGAGAGCGTGAAAAGAAATGGCTGCAATGCATGAAAACATTTGCAAATTTAACACGCTCGCGCGAAAACGACAACAACAACAACCAACAGCGGCTAGCAACAAACAACAGGGAATGCAGTAATGAAAAATTGCGCTGTAAAAAGTGACAACAACAACAGCAAATATGCTGAAAGCAGGCAACAGTCAAAAAGTTGAAGGTAAAACATTTAAAGATAGCAAACAATAATATCCAACTACAACAAAAACAACAAAACATTAATACCTGGCGATCAGTTGGAGGAAAACAAACAAAAATATCGCATACACATCTACATAGATACCATAAACATAAGCTATATAAGTACGGTTGCGGCGCAAATTGAGATGAAACTGAAGTAGCGCGCTGAGTGACTCCAAGCCGCATGCAACAGCGCACGGTACTCATTAATAAAATACGAAGCAGATGCTGTGGATTCAACGCCGCCCAGCAGCCAGGAGCTGGTGGCAGGCGAGCTGCTGCGCTTGCGACTTGCTAAAGTGTCCGAAACCACGGCGGCTTCTCCGTTGAAGGTGGAGAAAGTCGCTGTTGCAAATCCATCAGGCGCTTAATGGCATTTCAGGCGAAAGATGCGCCGGAAATTTGACGAGCAAACGGACAGACGAGAGAACAAAAACAACAAGCGACCCAACAACATGCTAAAGGTTGCGAACGCGTCCGATGAATGTGAAAAATTTCTGGATTCAACCACGAATATCATTTCAAAAAGATTAACGTAGCTCCCTAAAAAAAAAAAAAGAATAAAAATAAGAGAAGCAAACGAAACAAACCAAATGTTGATGAAGTTGATGAAAATTGAAAGAGTGTCCAATTGCAGGCGAGGGCACTAATTAAAACACTGCGGTTGCTCTCCAGCGCAGCCACCTTATGCTGGTGATTAATTTACGACGAATGCTATCTGCCTTGCATATGTGTGCGTGCGTATGTATGTGTGTGCTAATAAGCGCAAATTAATGAAACAAGTTTCATGTTGACAGAAATCTACGATTGCAAGCTAATGAGTGGAGATTTGCTGATTGAAGAAGCAATAATTAGAGCGCATTCAGAAGTTGTGTTTTACTATAGTTATTTTAAATTAAATCTTCAATCTTATACTTTGCATATAAATTTTGTTCTCAACTGGGCACAGTTAAGGCAAGTTACGACACTCGTGTCTATGCAAACGGAATTTTTTTTTCCTTCGCACTACAACTGTGGATCGGTCTGGGCCAAGAGTACAAAACTTCGACAGTTGCTTACATCCTTTGCTAGGTCACACTAGTTAGGTCTTTCATTGAATGCGTGAGCACTATACACCCATTGGCCTCGAATCGAAAAAGCTTTTCGCTGAAGCATTATATCCATGATTACGCATTCATTGGATTTATATAGAATGATGGCTGTCAACTGTTGTTGTTGTTGTGTTGGCAGAAAACATTACTGAAGTAATTTCTAGGGATGGTGTCAAGTTGACAGTCTTTAGCCGAAAAAAATTCGTGTTCGTTTTTGCTACTCAGACCTGACTGTCGTGGGAACGGACGCATTACTTAAAATCGTGGAATTAACGCATATTAGTGTGTAAAATTAAGGAAAACGGAACTTTAAATCAGAAGAAATTAAATTATTTCTGCAATAAAAATCGCAGGTGATAAGCCACTGGCGATTCCTCCATGTTGACATAAAAACCTAGAGTCGAATTCTTCGATAATGTGTAGCTAGACTGAAGTGTGAGTCATATTTCCGTCTAAAAATCATAACACAGAAGTATGGGTTCGGCTGCACCTATTCTACATGTTTATAGAATCATCTGCTAGTTGTGGAATCTTATAATTCAAAGCACTCGCTTTTAGTTTGCAAATCTATTTATAGACGAAGAAATAGTACCCTGGAAACGAAATTTGACACAGAGCAAGATCGTATAATTTATCAGAGTACTGAGCTTATGTGAGTTCTGATAAAATTTATTTATTTATTTGATATATCTTACCGATCTGTCCAACTCCGACAATTGTTCAATACAATATCAAAATGCACTTATGCTATGTACTAAATTTCATTTGCATTTCTCAAAAACTGGCGAGGAAATTTCTATAATCCCTGAAAAATAAGTTTTGACATAAAATTGTTGGCTTTAGAATTATATTCTTTTAGGCAAAGTTATTAAGAATGGTTCGTAGAAAATTTACAGCATTTACCGATTTTATAAAAAGTTAGGAAAGGTATTTTCGGTTCTCAACTATAAGTACAGTGGTCAACATATTCGAAACCTAGGGCCGTAGGCTTAGGGAAGTAGGCCGTCATACATCAAAGGCACTTTTCGTGCAAAGTTTTATCTCGTTATGTTAACTACGTCTTGGTTTATATAAAGTGCCTTCCAAAGTAAATAGCAAACTTTTTGAATCTAGCGCCCCCTGGTGGCGCCATCTATATGTTGACTAGTGCGTTAGAATCTGCTATCTTTTAGAGATGAGCGATATTGCGATTTTTCAATATCTGCGATTTCACTGATTGCTATTTTTAAATCACTGTGATTTTATATTGCTATTGCGATCGCACCTAAGTCAACTTTCAAATGGAGACCTTTTGTCGTTGTTGTTGTATTGGCAGATTCTGCCGATTTGACAGTGTTTGGCCGACTGTCGTGGGAACGATGGAAACGTTTTGTCGTTATTGGCGGCATATTCTCTTTTGGGTCCTGTAACTCGAGTCAAGTTTTTCCGCCTTTCTTTTCACTAGATTTTCGCAAATGTTGGAGCGGTTCGGCTGTCTCGAAGTTCCTGACTTATCAATATCTATTGTAGCTTCCGAGTTAGAGGTTGTTTGAATTACAATAGTTGTAGTATGATTTGCTTGTTTCTATTAGTAAAGCAAAATTTAATAACTTTATATTAAAAAATGTTAAATTATTACATATATACCTTTTGAGCAGGTAGTTCCATTGTAGGATCTATCTATCTATTCTTTTTTTTTTAATTTGTTATATATATGAAAATTTTGATTTGTAGATATTGCATTTTGCATATATTTCGCCTACCACTTCAAACATCTGCCATATTTCACTTCTTTTATTTGCTACATTTCCAGCCATTATTAAAAATTATAAGAACGTTAAGCTCAAAACTTCAAACCGCTATGTAGGTATATACAATACCCTGAAGAAAGCTGCTACTATTCTGCTATTTGCTATTGTGATCGCATGTACTGTGCTATTAAAAAGCCACAGTTTCACAAGCTTATTCTGATCTGCGTTCGCAATCGCAATCGCAATCGTAATTCACAAAATCAAACTGTTATCGCAATGCACAGGTTCGAACTGCTATCGCAAATCACAAATTCGAACAGCGATCGCAATTCGCAGTTTCGAACTGCTATTTATAAAATGTGATCGCAGTTGCGATATGCGATTTTTCAATCACAGTGAAAAAATCACCGGTAGTGAAATATCGCTCATCACTACTATCTTTATCAATTGTCCAGTGAAAATTTCATGACAGCGATTCATCGATTGGAAGTGAAGTTATTGAGTTTTAAATGTCAGTATATTTGTGTTATCGGTGCGAAAGTGAACTTCGAAAAAAGAGGCAACATTACATTTTGTTTTAAAATTGGTAAAACTTTGGTGAAATATTTCAATTGATGAAACAGTTTTATGGCGATGATTGCCTATCCCATAGCAGAGATCACGAGTTTTTTCTATGTTTTCAAAGTGGTCGTGAGGAGATAAACGATGATCAACATGTGGGCCAATCAAAATCCGTGATCACCGGAAATTCCATCGAAACTGAGCGGGAATTCATCAAAAATCAGCCGAAATCATCATTGAAATTCATGGAAATGGAATTGAACATCTCCAAAATACCGATTTATCACATTTTAGCCGAGTATTTGGGCTTACGAAAGGTGTTCCGCACAAATTGACTGACGACCAAAAATTGCTTAGACCCCACATTCGAAGGATGCTTGTGATCGATTATTTGACCAAAAATCACATTTTAACCATTAATAAGTACTCGTATTCACCTGATATAGCACCGTGGGACTTCTTCCTTTATAGGAAAAACAAAAAGAATAATTTTCTTGAAAATTGAGTGTTAAAATATTTCAAATATAAAAAAAAATTTTCTTTGAAAAATTTAACACTTTATTTCTATTATTATTACTATTGCCACTCGAAGTTGGAACCTCATAAAAAGTGCACGTGGGTGGCCCGGGTGACTTTGTCTCTTGATGTTATCTGAAATCAAATATTCTTGATTATTCTTAATCTATAGGCATGCCATTCTGGTCGGAACTACTGAAGTCAAATTTCAAGGGTAAATAAAAAAATGGCGGATTTAAATAAAGTCCTTTTATTTTAGCAAAGAAAGGGTTGTAAAATAAAATATATAATATAGTAATAATGGTTCAAAATCTTTTCACTATTCTCGTTTTTTATTAAATTGTTCACTGTTGCTGCCACTTCACACACACGACCGAAAGGATCTTACAAACTTAGACCACGACTTCAACGGAAAATTCAAGAGCTGGCGAGACGCAGGTAGCGTTTATGGGCGTAGAAATCGAATAGGGTCACCCCGATCTAACTAATCCTTTCTGATCGGTTAGGTGGTGAAAACGATAACGTATGGTGTGTGTGTAGTGTGGTTGGTTTGTTGCATGGGGTTGCGTGTATGATAGTGTAGGTTGTGTGCTGACTGTTGTTGTGTGATGAGTGTGAGTTGTGTGATGAATGCGTGTTGTGTGCTGAATGTGGTGGGTCGTGATGAATTTTGTGTTGAGGGGCGTGATGCCATGAAGTCGCATAAACATAATCTAACTAAATAATCATTTCTCAGGACAATGTTTACTGTTCGGACAAGGTGACTATAGCATGTAGCTGAGTTCAAAGTGACCAGTCAGAATCAAGATTCAGATTTTCATAAATTATTATTAATTTAATTTAATTCGAATGAACTTGCAAAACGTTTTCCATTGAATGCAAACCTTTGACTTGTTAACTTGTTACGTTTTCAGATTTAGTTATAGTAGAGACAGTTGCTTTGAGAAATAAACCTGTGAAGAAAATGTGATCCAAATTGAAGCAGGGTGTAAATGAAGAATGTGGGTAGTCGACTTCGCGCATTTATGCCTCTATGGGCTCTTCAAAAAAAAAAAAAAAAAAAAAAAAAAAAAAAAAAAAAAAAAAAAAAAAAAAAAAAAAAAAAAAAAAAAAAAAAAAAAAAAAAAAAAATATCCGAAGTTTTTAAACCAAAAAACAAGGAAAATTCCAGCATATTCAAGAGCAACCAGTGTATCCCAACAAACAAAAAATAATAATGTTTTGGTGTAGTTTGTGTACCGGTAGTATCATCGGTTCATATTTCTTCAAAAATGATGCCGGTGAGAACTTAACTATAAATGGCGACCGTTATCGCGCAATGATAACCGACTATTTGATGCCAGAAATATTTATTTTCAACAAGACGGTGCCTCTTTCGAATAATAGTAAACATTCTGCATTAAATTGAAGTTTCTTTGTTTTTTCTTTAAAAAAAAAAGTAGGAAACCTCGAAATAGATCAACCGTTTAGTTTCAATGCAACATAAGTAAACATTCTTTCTTGATCTCCTTACAACTCGTTATATAATTTTATGAAGTTTTTTGGTTAACCAAATGATTATTATTATGTAATCATCAGCTTAGCATCGCAATTTTTTAGACTTTTCATCAGCGATAAATTTGCAAACGCCACACACAAATTAAAAGCATTTCATATAAGAATCACGTACAGGAGCGCTACATCAACCACATAAACGGTCATCAATAATTGCCGTTATTCTTATTGCTTCCAACCGCCATTGCAGTGAGTCCGAGAGCTTCGTCTAAATCCACTCGAAATAATTTTTGCTTGCGTGTTTATTATACCCGGGCAGGCAGGTACTCATCCGTGGTACAGCCAATTACCACATAAGTATTGCTGCATGCGGCGGAATAGGGCGCTCTGTGGTGCAATGCAGATTCTACGTATGCTTCTTATTCGCTGGAAGTGCCACTTAGCTGCTGCACTTTCTTGAGCTCTACTTACCGCTTTGTTTGCTGCTCTCCCTGCTTTTTTTGTGCGCCTTTTTCTCCGCATTGTTTACTCCAATGCGCCGGTGTAGGTGATGATGCATGCAACAAATGCATACATATGGTTTGCACACAATAGAAAGCCAACAACAAATATCTAGTGTGCCAGCTACTACACACTACCACCAACCATACGTTTCTACAGATGTCCATATATGTGCCTGAGTTGTTCAAGTGCGAGTGTTTACTGTTGTTTGAAGCTTTCACTTGTGCTTGCGCGAAAGCACAATATTTTTATAGCCAAAGTTAGAGTGTTTGTCTGTTTTATTATCCTTGCGATAGCACTTCAAGTGGTTATGAAGTTTTTCGTTATTCATAACACACATGTGGCTGCATCGTCGGCAACTTGCTGCTGCCTTGGCAATTGTTCTTGCTGTTGGTGTTTCATCAGATGTGGCTGCCGTCTTCTACTTAACTCTACGTTTCGTCTATGACTGCTTCACTGCGACTCTTTATACGTTATTTTTCTCAGCCACTTTTGGTACTAAAATTATTTTTGTTTTCGTTTTGTTTCACCTGCTAATGTGCACGAAAATATACTGTATATATTATTGTGCAATATTTTGCGCCAATATTTTTTGTGTGGTCCCGTCAGTGTTTCTCATACTATTTTTGAGTTAAATGGCTGGTTTGCAACTTTAAAAGCATTTTCCCATCTTACCTCCTAATGACCACCACATATAACTGTTGAATAAATATTTCATGTCTTATGAATTAGGGGTGCAGATATCATAAACTGAAACCAGCACAAAACTGACAGTTAGTATTTGAAATTAATTGTTTACCATTTGAACTGTTTTACTCTTCCTTAATGATTTTATAGAACATCTGTCCAGTTACCAAACATTATGTGAGGAAACTGACCTTAACATGTGATAGTTTCGGAAGAGATCAACAATTTTGAATAGAAAAAATGTTTAAAACTCACACTGCTTATTACCAATTACTGTTTCGATTTAAAAAAAGGGCTGATCTCAAAATGACGCTCGATGTATAGGTATCACCTCAGATAAGGCGAAAATTTTGATGGATCGAATTTCCATCTTCAAAAAATAATAAAATCGATTAATTTCTGAATTGGATGGCTGCTGGTGTTTTCTTAGATGCTTGGTTTCAAATATGGCAATACTTTTTTTGATCTTTTGACAGCTGTAATGTGATATGCCATTTCATAATAAGCAGACCTACTCCGAAACCACGTTTTTAAATTGTGTCAATTATCTCCAAAATAATGTCTCGACATAATCGGTCAAGGAAGTTAGCCATTTGAGCAATCCTGCATCGATTTCTCGCCGCCTTTGTTCTACTCACCGCAGATACGCATTACATTGTGAAAACGCTGTTGCTGCTGTGAGGCAGAGTATGAAAAAAGATCCGAAAGAGTTCATCCGACATCCGGTCTGAATACTGAATCTGTGTCCATCCACTTTGTTTTCCAAATAAATATTAAAAAAAAAAGACCATGTTCAGCAAGATCGCGCGATTTAATATCGCTGGACATTTTTTTGTGGAGTTATGTTAAGTCGCTTGTCTATACAGTAAAACCAGAAACGACTGACGCCTTGGAAGGCTAACCAGAAGCTCTACAAGTTTGTTTGACTTCTAATGTAACTATTTTGTAGTTCAGAACTACCACCACTTGATTACTTCCCATCTATAGCGAATGCTTTTTCTAAATTTTTCGCGGAACTTTCTCGAAATTTCGCAACGTCGACTCATCAGTTTTTGTCATCGTCCAAGCCTCTGCACCATACATCAGGACAGGAATAATGAGTGATGATAGCGTTTGGTTTTTGTTCGTCGAGGGAGGACTTTACTTCTCAATTGCCTACTCACGCCGAAGTAGCACCTGTTGGCAAGTGTTATACTGCGTTGGATTTCCATGCTGACATTGTTGGTGGTGTTAATGATGCTTCCTAAATATACGAAACTGGTGGAGCTTTTGGTGTTGCTCAAAGTAAGTTTACACAGTCCTATTAGTTTTGCGGGGGTAATAAATTCAGACATCGCGCCATAAAAGCAAGCTTTGTAATCGACGAAAAGGTGGTCTGTGTCGATTCTGCTTTCACGGGTCTTTTCCAATATTGGGCATAGCACACTTAAATTTCAATCGTTTTTCATGCTTTCGTCCGACCATATTTTACAAAGAAGCTGATGCATGCTCCTTATCAGTTCTTCGCTGCCGTGTTTGAATAGCTCGGCCGGCAATCCATCGGTGCCCGCCACTTTGTTGTTCTTCAGGCGGGTAATTGCTATTCGAACTTCTTCCTGGTCGGGCAATGGAACGTCTGCTCCATCGTCATCGATTGGGGAATCGGGTTCGCCTTCTCCTGGGGTTGTACGTTAGCTGCCATTCAGCAGGCTGGAGAAGTGTTCCCTCCATAATTTAATATGTTCTGGGCATCGGTGACTAGATAACCTTTGGGGGTTCTAGAAGAGTATGTTCCGGTCTCGAAAACTTCTGTAAGCCGCCGTATTTTTTCTTAGAATTTTCGAGCATTACCCCTTTCGGCCAGCTTATCCAGCTCTTTGTACTCACGCATTGGTTCTCGCTTCCCTCTTTAACTCTCTATCTATCCCAGCTGGTTCGATTGGTTCCCACTACTACTTATTCCATACTCCAGCGGCTACTATTTTTATTTGGAGGCCAACCAATTTCTTATGAATAGAGGTATTATAAAGAGAGGGCACAATACAAAGTAGGTGCGTTAATATTTGGTGAATTAAATGAAAGGGAGTCTGATTAGAAAATTTCTATGAATATTTTAATTTAATCAACAGTAACCGTAGCTGAAAGCTGGTTTATGGGCCAGTGGAATCATTGCTCAATATTTCTTTATAAATGATGCCAACGAAAACCCAACAGTGAATGTCCGGTCGATTGGCCATAAAGATCGTGTGATATCACAGCGTCTGACTTTTACCTGTGGTGATTTGTAAAATCTTATGTCCTTTTAGAAAAACATCACGCTTGTTATTCGCCAGTTATTAGTCGAAATGCTCGAAACCTCTTTAACGCTGATTCTTTATGCAAAACTACCAATTTCTTTTCAAAGGTGTTGATGGAATTTTCAAGAACTTTTGAAGAACCACGTGCTGCTCGCTATGGTGGGCCCCTCGCAGATCGTCCAAGTAGTTAAAATACCAACTCCGAAAACAAGATTCTAACATTTACAGAATGCTGCACAGTGATTTTGTCATTCAGTTTGAAACTACCAATTGATATTTATAAAAACTTTGCAAACACTAAAGTTGAAACCATTTGCGTTGCACCGACGACAAAGCGCACCTTTGGTTCGCGCGTGGAATTACAAATGCTTCGCAAATTAAAAAAGCAAAAACAAAACAACAAAAATAAAATAAACCAAAATTACAAAGGGAGAAATCCTAAAATGGCATTAGTGAGCGAGGTGGCAGCAGCTATGTAGGAAGCAAAAACTAGTCGTGGAAAAAGCAAACGCTCGTTCTTGCTTCGTGCATGGCACACGAACAAACGGCGAGTGCAGCAATTCCAGTCACGTAAAATCAAAGCGAAGCGCACTTTTAAAAGTTTGCAAAGCAGTCGTGTACACGAGCACCTAACACCCTTGCAACCCTACCGCCGCTTCATGCTTATTCCTGCTGCTTGCAAAACTGGCATCTCCACACAGCCACAGATACATATGCATGTACATACATGTGTGCATTGCATTTTTAGTTGCTGTTCAACTTTTTCCATTGACCATTTCCAATTCTGCTGGCAGTTTTGTTGTTTTTTTTTTTGCTGCTGCCGCCGTCGCGTTGGTATGACGTTGCAATTGCATCGCGTCGACTGCATTTCGCACTTTGCCGTTACTATTTAAAATTCAGCCAGTTGCAGCATCAAATCGAAGAAAAAATGGTTTCGTAAAAATGTCTAAAAGCTTTTTGTGCCACGCCGGAAAAAATTGAAAGAAGAAGCAGCGAAGCAGCAGTGCTGCAAGAGGCAGCAAAAAATAATCAAACAAGCAGAATGATTCCTCAGTGCGCCGCAAATTTGCTGACATCGAACGGAAAATGCTCGGGTGCTCAGCTGCCATTACCGTGTCGCATACGCAATGCAAACGTTGCAGCTTGCAATTGTTGTGGACTGGAATTATTGTTGCTGCATGCAACGTGGTTATTTAAGTGCCTTTGGCGTTTTCAACCATTATTTCAGGGTTGTTATTTGTTATTGTTAGTGTTGTTGCTTTTCGACATTCATTTTTTGCCTGCAATATCGAAATAAATGCGGATATGATTTGTGTAATAAATGGACGGGCGGTTTTTTTCTCAGCGCCCCTGCGGCTACGTGTCCGCTATAGAGCCCTTGTTGCTATTATTTTCCCAGTGTGTGGATGTTAAACACTCTTACCTTTTCCGATTTTATTGTCAATAATTCAGCGCCTTCATCACATAAATGGCTTTAAGGAAAATGTAGCTCGACACATGTAAATATTTATAATTCATTTTTATTGCATTTGGTAGCAATGAATAATTTAAATATTTTCGATCTAAAATCAGCAAAAAAATAGTAAGATTTCGTTCATGATTTTAAAATTCTCAATTTGTTCTTCAAAAACTTTATCTTTCACCTCATAGTAATCCCCTTGCCTGCAATACAGTTATGAAATCGTTTTTTTCCAATCCTCGAAACAGTTGCTAAAGTCTTTTTATGGAACAGAATTCAATGGGCGTAGCGATTTACATTTGACGTCTTCGATTGAAACAGTTTCACCGGAGCAGTTGTTTGATTTTGCTGAATAGCCAGAAGTTAACATTACCTTAAATTTAGACTAGTCTTCTCGTGGCTTTCTCAGCTTCGGCTCACCTTTGACAAAATATTCGGTCAATTGTCAGTTTCTGGGTCGTAAGCACTTATCACAGGAAAACTTTTGTACAAAATAACAAAATATTTTGACGAATTAGTTTTCGCGCGAAACTTAAAATAAAAAGTTTATTATTTTTTGCTCGCAGTATTAAATAGCAAAAGGTCAAACTTGAAACCAACGCGGTAATATCCGATATCAACGAAAATTAAAGTATAAGGAAGAAATAGCATTGTACACGTTTTTTGGGATGTTCGAATAGATTGAATTGAAGCATTGGTTTACATCACATACTAACGGGAATTTAATAACAGAAGTTGAAATAAAAAGAGCTTAACAATCAATGAACAAGAGAAAATAAGAAACGGATCCTTATCTTGGTTTTAATCGGCCAGCTTGAATGAAAGCTATAAAGCTAAAGGTAGGAGTACTAGTAAGGAGGTTATTTGCTCAAAAAAAAAAAAATAATAATAAAAAATAAAATAATTAAATTAAAGAAAAAATTTGTCTCGAAGATACTTTGTAAAATGAAAATATTTTCAAACAAGGGCATGAGTTTGATCGGCAAGTTTATGTGGCAACTGTAATCTGTAGCTGTCTGATATCGGCAGTTCAAACAACTGATCAGCTATGGTGACCCTGCCCCTAAAAAGTTTAATGTACATATCTACTGAACCACTACCACTACAATTACCATATTCGCCTAGCACAAATACTAAAAAAAAAATACAAAAGAACTCCTATATAAATCGGAATATGTCATTACTCACTCCCCATATATCGGTACTGTTACAATCTACTAAAAGCGCAATGAATCAATATCCAAATAAAAGACATTAAATTTTATCTCCGAAATGGTATGATGGGCCCTAATGGGAGTAGGTGTGAAAATTGGACGATTTGCGTGGCACCGACCACTTTTTTGTGCAGTCATATATCTCGGGACCCGAAAGACCGATTTTGACTAAATTCAGTATTTTCTTATATTCTAAGTCATAGTACGAAAATGGACAAGAGTCGCGCCTTCTTTTTATAGCACAATTTTAAATTACACTTGATTCGTTCAGCTTCAAGTACACAAATCAATAAGCAATTCATATAATGAGTTAAAACTTAGCACAAAGATGCCGTTAGTGTAGGCCGTCTTATGGCCAAAATTTTCCCAATCTAAAAAAAACTGTTGAAGCCCCCAAAGCCCACAAATCCTTTCCTGCTAATTGTCACTTTGTGTATCAAAAATGGGTTGACTCGGGTTAATACAATCTTGAGCCCCCATATACCTAATGTAAATACTTTCTTTATACTGCATATATCGGCTAATATTTGAGGTAGCTTATGAAAATTATAGAATGTGTTCTAATCATAACAAAATATCTCTGTGCCTAAAATAGATACAACTGGGCGAAAGCTTGACCTAGCGTCATTATAACTAATATAGAAAAATCGAACAGTCGACTGATTTTACTTTTTATAATTGGTGATTGTATGCCAAGTACGTGTCATGAATAATAGTTACAAAATAAAATCATATACTACATATAATGGCCTTCATTTTGCTATCAAACCTTAAGCTGAATATGTCGGTCAGTGTATAAGTGTATATATTTATATATATTAAAATGCTTCGATTCCGATCTTCTTGTTAACATTCTACATCGTAAGGTATTCCCCTGGCTATTTTATTTACACATTGCTAGTTTATAATAGGACAGGAAGGGTTACACCCCCTGTATAATAGCTTTGTTCACGTAACGATTAGATAGGTACGGTAAAACGGGTTATATATATATAAATGTCTGCCTGTTTGTTCGTCTGAACAACCGATTACTTGAGTAAAAATTAGGATATCTAAACGAAAATAAAATGATACAAGTGTTTCTGAGCAAACAAGGGAATTCGCGTCATGTAACCCCTCTAGGAGATTTTAATAAACACAGCCCACTAAAGGAGCAAAATTCAAAATCGATCAAGATACATAAATTACAAACGGATCCCAACCGAAACTTTGATAATGGACGAAATCAAGTGATAATCCTGTCACTCCAGTATGAAACGGTTCCGTTAAAAACTAAAAAAAAAAACAATAAAATAATAAATAAATACTGCAGAGACATTCAGTTTAACATCTGAGACGACATAAGAGGGCTTATGGGAGTCGTCGTCGAAAATAGACCATTACCACGGCAACATTCACATTTCTGTGAAAAGCCTTATATCAGGACCTACTCGACCGATATCGATCAAATTGTAACGATTTCGGATACTTACGTTTTTAAATTCTAACAGCAGTCCAATTAAGAACTTTTTCGGAGACTACATCAATCTTCGTATTCTCCCTAAAGCCCGTTGATACATGTGATACAAATTCATGCAAATTAGTTACTGTAGATTTCCCTTTGCGAAAACCGTGCTGAGAACAAGAAATTAGTGGAGAGATCCGTAAGGTTATGCCGTCTGTTATAATTGCTTCCAAAAGTTTAGGTATTGCAGACAACTTTGCTATTCCCCTATAGTTGATAGATAGATGACCTAAATCCACTCTTATGCAAAGGAATTATAAATGAATTTTTCCATATGGATAGAAATAAGCCTTGCAAGATATATAAATATATATATGTAAATCTTCTTATTTAATTATATTATGTTAAATTATAAAACATCTACTCCCACTTTATATATTGGTATAATATAGAAGTATATATACAGATAAAGTATTTTCGTGTTTTGTCAATAGATGTCGTTGCGGTCGTTTACCTCCAATGCTTGTGTGTTGGAAAGGTTAACCAAAAAATTAAATTTGGGGATATTGAAAAAAGTTGCAGCTGTTCAAAAATGAGTAAAAACAAAGAGATACTTGCTAACTATTATTTCATATACGTACGCTTAAGGCTTAATCGAAAAATTTTTTTATGTAACTTGAAAGCACCATGTCTTTAGAATATACTTTGAAAATTTTAAATATTACGGGAGTCATAACAAGTTTCCTGGAGCGCCTCGGAGTCCAACTTTTAACGTCGACCGAACTTTAAACGCGTCTTTCTCAAAACATTGTTTTAACATTTTTTCTACCGAACCGATTACTTTCAAATTTTAGCAGGCTGTTCTACACACTTGTAGTTCGGAGCTAACGATCATTTTTGTCACCCCTAACTTTTTATTTTACAACCCTTTCTTTGCTAAAATAAAAGGACTTTTTTTAAATCCGCTGTTTTGTTATTTAACCTTGAAATTCAACTGCAGTAGTTTCGACCAGAATGACATGTCTATAGATTAAAAATAAACATGAAAATTTGTTTCAGATAACATCAAGACCGAAACTCACCCGGCCACCCAAGTGCATTTTTTTTTCAGGTTCCAACTTCGAGTGACAATAACAATAGCAATAAAGCCTTAAATTTTTTCAAAAACATTTTTTTTTTTATATTTTTAGTATAGTATGTAAATAAAAACACTCTAAATATTCAAGATACTTAATTTTTATTTATTTAATTTTTATATTCAAGATACTTAATTTTTTTTCCTATAATGTCATGAAAATAGGCATAAGTTACTAAAGTACTACCTTAATACAACCGAAAAAGTCTTACTGCATTCTAACCTGAGCAATAAATTTTTACCGTCTCTCTCTCTCCAGTGTCATAAAATGTTGTCTAAGTCATGCAGTAATCCCTGTCAAATTTATTGTTCATGAAAAAAGAGGACACAATAGTTGAAATACATATGTATGCTCAAAAAGTTTCTACAATCTCTATGACATTAGGCTAAGGCAGTTGATTTTGGTGATTATATAGTGTCTAATTTTTTTACTAATCTAAGAAAAAACTCATTTAATACACATAATCAAAGAATTGAAATCAAAGTATTTTGAACCCTGAAAAGTCAAGGAACACTGATTAGATAAAATATGTAACTGATTAAGCCATACGAAGAAAAGTCTCCACATAGATTTAACCATCTTAAACCCCAAAACGAAAAAATCAGTCTGATTAATTGGGATAAAAACAACGGCATTTTGTTGGTAAATGTCTGATGCCGTTTGGTAGTAAAGAACACGTGTACCAATTTCCATTGGGATAATTAAATTTTTTAGAGAATATCTCCAAATGAAAGTCTTCTAGCTTCAGCATACAAGGCAAAAACCATGGGATAGCAATGGCTTAATATTCCATTATTCCATTCTTCATAGCTGCAAATAAATAACCATCAGGAGGTCCAGATTTAATAACATTGAAAAGAAGGTTATAGTTAGAGTTGACCTGTCGGACACCACACATAATTTTTTACGCTTGCAACATGTTGCAGGAGAGTCTAATAGTTGTATTCACTTAACCGTTGTAGGTGTTAACTAAAACCAAGTTCCTAAAAAAAAGTACGAATTCCTACACCCACAAAGCGCTATTAACCGAAAACCTATAAGGTGCCATAACTAAGCACTAAACTAAGATATAAAACTACACTTTAGCACAGGGGTTCACAGTAGCAAGGAAAACCTGTAGCCAAAAAAATTTGAAAAAATGGCCATGGTCCCGCCCCCTCATAAGTTGAATGTATACATCTCCTAAACCACTTAAGCTACAACTACCAAATTCACCAAAATGAAGTATAGTCCGTCACACCTAATTCTAATATTAAAAAAAATTTTGATTTGGATCTGATTCTTTTCTTTCAAGTGTACAAATTAATATGCGATTAATATAACGGGATAAAACTTTCACTTTTGGCAAAAAGTTTTCAAATCCAATATAAACTGTTCAAGCTCCTAGGTACCGAATGTTTGAACCCCAGTACTTATAGTTGACTATTTACCGAAAATATATGGTCTCATAAGCATTGAAGACGACCCACGTGAATCACGTTCAAAAAGCACACCAACACCGGAAATCATAGCCAAAATACAGGATATGGTTTTGGAAGATCGTCGATTGACTGAGAGAGACTTAGAAACTCTACATATCTCATTAATCAGTGTGAGCTATATTTTAAAAGAAATTTTGGGTTTTAGAAAGTTGTGTGCACAATGGGTGCCGCATTCCCTAACGATGGAACAAACACACAACACATTCCAATGCGACTTTCTCAGTAACATTCAAAGTGGATTTTGTGCGTCGATTCATCACATATCACTATAAATGAGACTTGGGTCCATTACCATGAATCAAAATAGGAAACTAAAGAGTGCTGTGAATCTGTTGTTCGGCTTCGAAGCGAATTCGTTTCCGAAAATCGGCCAAGCAGGTTATGTCAGCAGTTTTTTGGGAAGCGAGTAGAATTTTGTTTGAGGATTGCTTGAAAACTTGTAAACACTTGTAAAACGATTAATGCTAAATATTATTACCATCTTTTGAATCAGTTGAAGGAAAATTTTTTTTGAAATATACCCGGTTTGCAGAAAAAAAAAACCTTTTCCATCAGGACAACGCGCCGTGTCACAAGAGCATTTTGACAATGGCTAAAGTCCATGAATTAAAAATCGAATTCTTGAAGCATCCACCGTATTCGCCAGATTTGGTCCCCAGCGACTTCTATTTGTTTCTAGAACTCAAGCAATTTATGCATGTCATGTGTTTTCCATCAAATGAAGAGATCAAGCGTATTTTGTAGACCTTCCAGATTCTTACTTTAAGAATGAGATCCACAGTTTGGGCGTTCGTTGGAGTAAGTACATTAGTGTTTAGGGAGTTATACTGAATAATAAAATGTATTTTGAATTGTTTTTTTTTTCATATCAAACGGCAAAAATTATTGAACAATCTTGTAGGTATTTTAAAAAATACTCTAATTAGTCCCGTTTTCAGTAACTGCTTTACCTCACTGGCATTTTCCTTGAATTCTATCGAACTCTACCTAATGTCAGTGCTTCTACATAATATGTTATTACCCCATTCGCTTACAACTCTCATTTTTATTAGCATTTCATAACTTTGTATGCATTTCAGAGAAATAAAACAAATAGTTTAACTCATTTTGATTAACATTTTTCACTTTATTTGATTACTTTTCCATATTTGTTTACGGTTATTTGCACATCTGTTTTATTTTACATTCACATATAAGTTTATATATACTATATATATATATATATATATATATATATATTTATATATTATATGTCTAACCACACATAT
Organism: Bactrocera latifrons; assembly: GCF_001853355.1. Lineage (NCBI taxonomy): Eukaryota > Metazoa > Arthropoda > Insecta > Diptera > Tephritidae > Bactrocera > Bactrocera latifrons. The sequence goes on from NW_017535086.1 coordinate 641,393, forward strand.
GAATATACGCATATACACATACATATGCACAATATGTATATGTATGCATGTGTGTTTATTATATTTTTAATAAACTATTTCTTTGGCTGCATAACGGTTTGCCTGCGTGTTGGTGTGACTCTCTCTATATGTAACTACACATGTTTCTTTGTATGTATGCAGGCAAGTGTTTGTTGTTGTTGTTGTTTCTATATAACTTTAATTAGTACATATTGGCGGCTGATAATTGCAATTTATCCATATACTTGCATCGATGTGTGGGTGTGTAAATGTGCTAGTGGTTGCCATGAAGCGGTGCGTAAGTTGGTGGCTGTCTGAAGTTGGTGAGTGAGTTGTTGGATGGTTGGTTTATGGTGAGTGCATGAGTGCAATGGTGTTGGCTAATGAATGAATGCGCTTCCTTGCATGTGTGCGTGTTTGTGAGTTGTGCGGGTGTGTGTGTGTGTGTGTGTTTATTTCCTATTTAATATTTATATTTATGTTTGTTTGCCGTGGCAGCCTGTATTGCTGCTGTATAGTTTGTTTGAAGCGCATTTTTAAAATGCGTCAATGCTTTGTTTTTGTTGTTGTTATTTAATGTTTATTTTTTATACATAAATTGTATGCATTTTTAACGGTGTATTGCAACTTTTACTTCAATATTTATTTATAGTGTTTTTGTTGCTTTTGTATTATTTTTTATCGTTGTTGCTTTGTTCTGTTGTGCCGTCACGCTTGTTTGCTTGGTAGGTGTTTGCGGTTGCGTAATTGTTGGTTGCATTTTTTGCTTATTTTGTAGGCTTTCATTTACTGCATGCCAACGGTTTTTTGTATAACTTTTTTTATTTTGTATTTTTTACTAATTGTAGTTGTTGCTTTTTATTTAAATATTTTATTGCGTGGTATACATATGTAATTCATTGCATTTGCTTATCTGTTTTATCATATTTTTGTATTTTTTGTTTATTCATCAATACATTTGCATTGTTTGTTGTTGTTTATCTATGGTTCCTTTGCTATTTATGCTTAACACTTAACACTTTTTGCTTTGTTTCTACTGTATGTAAATTTTTTTTGCATTTGCTTGTATACAACATTAAACTTTCAACACTTTTCCCTTATTTGTTGTTGCTGTATTTTGCGCTTTTATTAATTTATGGCTATTTATATAAGTTTTGTGTTTTTATGGCATTTCTTTTGAATCATTATTTTATTTCATTTTTGAAGTTATTTATTCACAATTCTTTTATAATGTTTTGTCATGATTTTTTTTTCAATATTTAAAGTTTTTTTATATTTTTTCCCAAGTTTTTTTTTTATTTTTTGCAATCATATTTTATTTTATATAATATTATTTTTTAATTGTTTTTGTCTCTTCGCTGCATTTGCCGCGCTCTTCATAAGTAATTTGCTATATGTGTGTGTGTGTATATGTGCTTGCTTGTGTATAGTTTATCTCCTTTAATTAACGTATATGATACTTGTATATCTATATACATGCATATACACAACATTTCATTTTGCTAAATTTTAAATAACTATTTCGCTAACTTTTTCTACAGTGTTAATGTCATATAACATTTTTTTATAAATTTTTTTTGTCGTTTTCTGCATTTTTGTACGCCTTTCTTTAACTAATTTAATTTTAAATATTATAATATTTGTTTTTGTATATCAATTTACACCAACTTACGTGGTTTTGCGCTGCAGTACAATTAGCATACGTTTTGCTGTTAATTATTTAATTTTTGTTGCTGCTTATAATTTGCATATAATCGTATATAATATATATATACATACATTAGTATATAATTGTTGTTGCATCTTTATATTTCACTTGTTGCGCTTACAAATAAATTTTTCCGCAAAACTTTTTATCTTCACGCAAGCTTCATTAGCTTTTTGCTGCTGCTTGTCAGCTTTATTCCTTAATTCATACATTTTTATGCATTTTCTTTATAGCATAGCTTCCACATTTAATTTTAATTAACTATTTGTTACTACAGTTTTCTATATATTCCTTTTTGTTGCTTATTTTTATAACTAGGCTAAACTCTTTGGTTTAGTTACCTTACTTAACAGTACATTATTACATACACAGACATATATAGTGCTACGTGAGTATACTTACAAAGTTGGACTATTTTTACCATACAATATCAATATGTTTGCGTTTGGTTTTCAAACGTTAGTTTAATTACTTTTACATTTTTTTTCAAATTTTTTTTTTCAAAAAT